>NC_134486.1:389176865-389294365 GCF_040206685.1 Ascaphus truei | reverse complement strand
GATGTGCAGGGGTGAGGGGAGGTGATGTGAGGTGAGGTGGTGCAGGGGGGGGGGATGTAAGGTGCAGGGGGGGTGATGTAAGGTGCAGGGGGGGTGATGTAAGGTGCAGGGGGGGGATATGTGATGTGCAGGGGGGGATGTGTGATGTGCAGGAGGGGATGTGTGATGTGCAAGGGGGGATGTGTGATGTGCAGGAGGGGATGTGTGATGTGCAAGGGGATATATAAGGTGAAGGAGGGTGATGTGGAGGAGGGGTGATGTGGAGGAGGGGTGATGTGGAGGAGGGGTGATGTGGAGGAGGGGTGATGTGGAGGAGGGGTGATGTGGAGGGGGGAGTGATGTGGAGGGGGGGTGATGTGCAGGGGGATATGCAAGGTGCAGGAGGGGTGATGTGCAGGAGGGGTGATGTGCAAGGGGATATGTAAGGTCACACTCAGTCACAGTCGCACGCTCGGTCACACGCGCGCACACTCGGTCCCACGCGCGCACACTCGGTCCCACGCGCGCACTCTCGGTCACACGCGCGCACTCTCGTTCACACGCGCGCACTCTCGTTCACACGCGCGCACTCTCGTTCACACGCGCGCACTCTCGGTCACACGCGAACAATCAGTGCAAATAGCTAATACAGGGGATGTGTGCCGAGCACGCGCAGTCTGTCAAATTTATTTGCGTTTTGTCAATTAACTTGTATTTTGATTTTTAATTAAAACATCACCAACACAAATACAATTTCTGTGACAAAAGTCAAAGAAGTTTCACTTACTATGCGCGTGCTCAGCACACACAGCTTTTTTTTGTGTTGCAGAGCTCACCAGTGCGTTCTTTTTTACGCAGAATGGACCAAACTGTTGATTTGGCCACTCCTAATGTTCCTGCTATCTCTCTGATGGATTTTCTTTTTTTTTTTGCAGCCTAAGGATGCCCTGTTTCACTTGCATTGAGAGCTCCTTTGACCGCATGTTGTGGGTTCACAGCAACAGCTTCCAAATGCTAATGCCACACCTGGAATCAACTCCAGACCTTTTACCTGCTTAATTGATGATGAAATAACAAAGGAATAGCCCACACCTGTCCATGAAACAACTTTCGAGAGTTCTCCTCTCTTCCTCAGGTCAGCAATACTGATTAACAAAGGAATATGGCTAAAATAGTGTTAGGGAGAGCAGGACGGATCCCCCCCCCTCAAAGAGACAACAGATATATACTGTAGATAAGGTAGTGTGATAAAGTGTTTGAAGCCATGGAAAGGTGACACGGCACAGCATGGAGGGGGAGGGGGATATATATATCTTAGACTTGGGGTAATAAATGGAAGGGTGTCTGCAGAAACTACTGTAGACTGACTGGCAAGGAGAGGTTAACCAGGTCTTTTCTTAGAACTAGGGGCATTGCTCCAGGTGGTGAGGATTTCTAAGATGTACCCGGGACGTACCAATAAACCAGCCTCTTGAAAGAATAACGAGAGCATCCAGGGGTAGTGTAAGAAGGAAAGGTTCTATTGTTGGGGTAGCGGCTGGTTCTGCACTGATCACTAGATTGCAGGTTGTGGATGAAAGGCTTCATAATGCAACAGCCCAGAAAAGGATCCAACAAAAGAAGACTGTTCGGTTGACCTGCAGTTGGTCAGACAAAGTGTTCGTGCAGCTTTCCAAATCAATTAAGCATTACAGGAGATGCTTCTCTGTTTCACGTGGAGGTATAGTAACGTAGCAGCATAATAGATTATGGACAGTAGAGCCAGGCTGACTCCAGACACAACTTTGTCCCCACTGGACAAGTATTCCCTCAAGGTATCAAGGCCCCAAAAATCTTGAGAAACTGGGGAACCCCGGAGGTGGCAGAGCAGCTCCAGGGACCCTCCTGTTCTGGTAATAGAAAATACATTTAAAAATGAAAAAAAAAAAACGAGAAGAGCTTTATGATAAAGTGGTCAAGTGGGTGATACAACTGCCTTAACGCACTACAATTACACATGTTTCTGCTGGGATAGTGGCCACCGATGTGGTCAAATGGACATGCACGATGGACCACAGATTCCTTAAGTCTTTGGCCCCTATTCAATATGCTGTGAAGTGGTTTCTCTATGTCAGGGAAGCTTTGAGCTCCATTCATTTGAGGTCATTAGGAAACAGAGAAGCGGCTTCACAGCATATTAAAAGGAGGTATTTGAGTGGCCCATTTAATGGTTACATTAAAATCACACCATTTAATAACTGAAGAATGCGTTGTGTTAATACTTCAGTATGTAGGGTATTTTAATCATATCATGCATAATTTAGTACTTATTCCTCTCTATACACATGGAAGATACTCAGGCGTGCATTTCCAGGAAATGACCATCAGCAAGAAATGTTTTCCTTTCTATATACAGCATGTGATTGTTTTTCTCTAGTTCAGCAGTTTTCATTCCTTTTTTTTTTTTTATTTATTTAAACTTACGATTGACATTTATGCCGTGATTATAATTTGAAGGTTTAAAAATGGCTTTATCACAAACCTCTCATTTACTGAAATCACTGTGATCTGAAGTACTATTCACTTAATGCTTTGCAGATGCGCGATGCGAAATTATAACTGCACCCGTAGGCGGAACCCAATTTAGAATAAAAAAATGCTCAGAAAACATGTTTTGCTACTTTTTCCTGACATTTAACATTCAGAGCTATTTATCAGATCCTTACTTGTAATCTGACGAAAATAATGAAACTGGAATAATTCTTCACCAAGGAATATTTATTAGTCTCTTAAAGACACTACTGTGTCTGTTCTTATTTTGCATGGTCATGTGATGCATTGTAAATTACACCCGTTCATGTTCTTCATTCTCTCAGTTGCTGTGACCTTTAATGTTGGGTCTTAGTCACACTTTGCTGTATGATCAATCCCCACTAATTTAAAGCCCATTATAAGCGTAGCCACAACGTATTTCTAGGAATCTAGTTGTCAGGGCTAGTAAAGCCTTATTCTGTCATCGTGGCATTAGTTCGCGCTGGTAAATATGTTGTGAACTTTCCAATAGACACAAGAAACTGCTTTAAATAGAGAACACTCTCTCTGTAACGGTGCGGTCCCCAAAAAAAACAAGTGTTGGATGAATGACACACTAAAAAATCCATTATTATATGTCATTTTAAATCATTTTTCCATGGTGAACAAAGGCTTTGGATGTTTTTATACAATGCCTTTGTGTTATAAAACTGTCAGCCCTCAAAACTAGATGGGAATTGTTCAAGTCCTTGTTTTATCCACGGTTTGTATAGTAATTATGAAGCCATGATTACTTAAACAGAAGTAGCTGGCTTTGTGTATGTATATGTGTATGTATACATCCTGCATCTTCTTCCCTCTCCATATACAGTAGCTTCCGAAATTGTTTAGTAACACAACAGGATAAAATAGTGGAAATACTTGAATTGATTGACTCCGTGTCTGCTGCAAAAGGACAGGTTTTGAACATTGTGGTCACACTTTTTGCTATTTTAGTTTCCATGTTTTTGTCCTACATTTCCAGGTGTGCTATGGTTTACCTGTCTTTCCCTACAAATGATTCACAAACACTTAGCTAGCACTGAATTCAATCTGCAAAAAAAACCAACACAATTACAGTGTCCCTCTTCTTTATATTTAACTAAATTGGGCTAAGTGGCTCCAACTGTCTGGCCAGAAACCAAACTTTCAGTCAGCACTGCTCTCTTCATTATTGCAAAGGCAAGGGGTGAATGAAGCCGGTTTGGGGACCTGTGGAAGACATGCAAACGCATTCATGGGTGCCCTATATCTGCAGGTTTTTTGTCAATTTGTTTTATCCACTATAACCTTAGTGTGTGTCTAGTTTGCAGCCACTACCGGCTTCACAATGCAGAATCATTGACCAAGCTGACAACAATGAAAGCAAAAGGATGAAACAGCTGTTCGATAGCGGGTACACTGGTTATGCATCTTCCTTGACCAGGTTTATATGAATAGTTTGTTTAATGCAGCTGGGAAAAGCTCTGGGTATTCCACATAATAAAGTGCATTGGAAGCAACTGGACAAGCCCAGAATCCTTTGCAGCACCTGAACCAGTCATGACAATGGGGTGAACCGAGCCAATTTGGTGACCTGTGGAACACAGCAAAGACACCCCAGGGTATTCTATTCACCCTGAACAAAAAGCATAGAAACTGTATGGGGTAGAACAGACTCGTTTGGGTTGTGGTTGCCTACTTAACGTTTGGCCAAATAATTAGAATGGAAGTGCTCTTAAGAATTAAGAAATGAAACATGCATTGAATTAATTACACACATTGCTTTAAACGGTAGGTGTGTCCAAGTGCTGGAAGATGTCTTATAGAATAGTACCACTTTGTAAATATAGCCCATGTCTGGTTCCATGTGTGTGTTATTTTAGTGTTTATGTTAGATGTGTTTTTGATTCAAATTAACATTATTGTGTATTATTTTGGACACATCTGTTGTTGTATATTTTTTTTCTGATACATCTGAGTGCTTGTTAAGGGTTTTTCTTTTTACTCTGTATGTTTATATACCTTTTACCCTGTAGCACCGCCAGGTCTGGAGTTTTATTATAGGGATAGTCTGTTTTTTTTATATAATGTATTTTCAGCGGAGTTGATTGCGGTATCTTTCTTGTGTGTGTGATATATACATACATTTATACACAGCTCAACCCCGTTACAGCACGATCCGCTTATAACGCGGTCTGAGCGTGGCTCCCGATTTAAAAACCACTCCAAGGTATTTTTTTTTTAAATTATAACATTCAATGCTTCATTGCTAACGGACACACATACATACACACATCCCCGTACACTAATACTTTTACCATACCATGCAGGAATCAAACTCAGCCTTTCAGTACTATGCCGAAGTTAAGTTTGTTTATAGAGTCACTGATATCACACCATGTTAACCATGGTGTAGTAGCTAGAGAGTTGCTACTAGCGTATGAAGGATCATGGGTTCGATTCCTGCATGGTATGGTAAAAGTGTGTATGTGTGTGTGTGTGTGTGTGTGTGTGTGTGTGTGTGTAATAAAGCATTGAATGTTATAATAAAAAAACCTTGGAGAAGTGCACTGTGCACGCAACCTGATGAAGCAGGGAAAGGAGAGAGCTGCAGAGGCCTGGTAAGTCCTCATGGCCATTTTGCGATCCCGGTTATAACGCGGTCTCATTATGTGGACCCCGCACACAGCGTTATAACGGGGTTCAGCTGTATACACACACAGATCCAGTATAAATATATATATAAATACTTACAAAAGCTCAGCTGTCTACTTTCACAGAATTCTGCATACTGGGCCGAGTCCATCATCCGAGTTTGTTTTTCTGCTCTCTAAATATTAGAGAAAAAAATATTTTTAAATGGTTAAAAGGATGTTTATATAGTTCATTTTATACTTTATAATACACCGTTGCCAATTTCTCTTAGGTTGTGATATTTTTCCATTGACCTAGAGAGTTTTCCATATATAGAATCGTTTGCCGAGCGCTTTCTAAACCTCCACACAAGCAAATATATCTAAACACATTCTTTGTGATCATTTACCTTACCATAAACCAGAGCTGGTCAACTCCATTCCTCAAGGGCCACCAGCAGGTCAGGTTTCCAGGCTATCCCTGCTTTAGCACAGGTGGCTCAGTCTTCGAAGACAACCACCTGTGCTGGAGCAGAGATAGCCTTAAAACCTGACCTGCTGGTGGCCTTTGAGGACTGGAGTTGACCCACCCTTGCCATAAATATTTGTCCAGGACTAACACAGCCAACATATTGCACTACAGTTTTACACTGAAATTAATTCTTGGAACACATTTAATTAACAACAAACACTAGTATATGGAAGGATTATTCTGCTGCTCTATCCTGTGGTGTAGTGGGCAGCTTGGACCAGTACTGCACAACGCAATACTGAGGCCTCAATCATACCAAGACCTGCAGGGCGGCTGTGCAATTCTGCCGGGTAGGTACGGGGAGAAAGGGCAGGGGAGGCTTGGAGGCGTGGCCGTGAGCGGTTCGCCCGTATTGGCTGAACCGCTCGTATGACGCGACAGTCGCCGGCCAATAACAAAATCCTCTGTCTCCTCTCCAGTCATCCGCCCTGCAGCTCCAGGCAGCGCACACACCGCTACTGGTATGTTAACTGTAATTGGATTTATGTCTTTTGTTTTTGAGCCGCGTAGCGCCATGCGACGGCGCTGCCATTTTTCTATATAATCACGGCCTAACAATGGTGAGTAATTTCCTCGTTCTTTATACCGAACAGCCAGCTAGAAGCATTTGCTATATATATATATGAGCTGAAAGTACTATCTTGAAAGACATTAGGTTCATTCACGTGAGTTTGGAAATGCTTGGTTTATAAATAGCCCCTTTATACATATGGAGAACAGGAAAGCACATAACTACAGTATATAGGTAGAGTAAAAAAACACACAAAACAATAAGAGGAACATAAATACAATTAATTCACCATAAACATGAATGTTTTGGTACCAATACTGGTGATAGTTACTCTGAGGACTGTAAATGTATATGAATGGTAAATTAATTAAATACTTTTGGACTGTGGTTGGCTGCTTCTGCAGTCTACTTTTAAAGATGGCCGACAGTCTCAGATAGAAATAAAATGGCGGAAGCTTATCCAAGTACTCTATTCTTTAAGAGTTCCGATGTTTGCAAATAGAAAATCTATGTAAACTTGAAAGGAAATCAGGTTTTCCTGAAACTATTATCGGGGAGGGATACGTTTGGGAAGATCAATGTATTGTATGTGTCATTTTCTTTTCTTAACAAATGTCTTCTATTTGACACAGCTAAAAGCTTGAAAAATAAATAAATGGAAAAGATGTAGTCCAGGGGTGGCCAACCCGTGGCCACTTGACATTTGGAATGGCCCACATGATGATACTTAGGATTGAGCCGCTCTGGGGGACGGGAGTTCCACCAGTTTCCTCCTCCGGGGCTACTGTGTGCTATAGGGGCCCTCTCACGCCACCTTCCACTGGAAATTGGACCCACCCAGAAGTCGGGCCCAACTTCCGGATTCACCCGAGGGGGACCCAGCTCCCCTCCACCGTGGGACTGGAGGGGAGCTGGGGCCCCGAAGGCCTTATATTGAGATACAGAACATACTTTCTGTGCGACAACAAGCAAAATCACACAAACACTTCTTGCCATATTCATTTAACAGTTTCCGTGTGTCCAACCTGTGTGAAAAGTGATAGAGAGGAAGGAGAAGGGAAGGTGATGTGAGGAGGGTGAGGGAGGGGGGTGGGAGGGGAGGGGGGAAAGAGGGGTAGTGGAACAAAAAAGGGCCTCCATATTCAGAAAAGAATATATGAAATATAAAATATATTAAATTAATGTCTTTATCCCAATATACCATAGACTTTAGCTGAGATGTAATTAAATAAGAATTAAATAGGCACAGGTTAGTTGTCTATATTAAACTAATATGTGCATATATACAAATATTATTTGAATTCGCCTCAGACGTTTAGAAGGTTAATGTGTGTTGAAGGTATATAACGATAAAGGGAGATTAATTTAATATGGAGGCTCTTTCACTCCATTTCTCCCCTCTCCTCCATCATTCCTATCCAACCATAATTACATCAAATAGAACACATTTGACATGTAAATGGCATGGACATTGCGATCATTCTTATTGAATATGGCAGGAATTCCAGATTTTTATGGCGTTTAAGTGAATGATGCTTTCAGGCAATTTTACTCGGATTATCCCGCATTTTAATGAATAGGCCCCATTGACCATCCTACAACTTCAGAACAAAATTATGCGGTGAACGTTTTTCTATGAAACAGACCTGCCTTTACCTTTTACATACTTTCATTTGTCCCCAAGGAGCCATCTACAGGTGTCTATCCCACCTGTCCCCTATAAGTCATGACAGTACATAGGCACCTTGGGGTATGGTACAGGAAACCAAACTGCAGGAAGCTGAATTAAGAGAAATATGTAATCATTGTAGCCAAATTAACCATTTATTTTCAAATTGCACCATGTACAGAATATGTTGTAGAATTAAATATGTAATATTTCCATAATTTGTGTGTTTGCGTTGCTGAGAATGTAATTAAATGAAAGTCACCTCATCACAATTGCAACTGGATTTTCAATGCACGTTACAAAGGAAATATATATGGTCTGAATATCTACAAAAAGGAATTATCAACCACATATTTGTCCCAAGTACCAGTTACCAGTACCATGTCCCAAGATGCTCAAGTGGTGCCATGACTTACATGGATCCTGTGTGTTACTTCTGTAACAACTGCATCTTAGAACTGTATTATACAGTAGTATATGCCGGATGTGATCTTTCCCCACCCTCGTATCAATTTTTAACAAACCTTCTTAATGAACCATTTTAGTAGCCTGGACTCGAGAGTCTCTCCACAAGGACAAAGACACTTACTGTACCAATACTGTTTGACCACTGCCATCCATTGTACTTACTCCTATCTCTACTGTCTCTGTAAATCTACCAACATACAACTTAGACTACAAGCTTTTCGGAGCAAGGATACCTTTTACTATTGTGTGACTGTTTTATGCGCTTTCTGTAATGTGTTTCCTGCATACTAATGTTTGATATAGTTTGTATAGCACGGCATATATTGTTGGCGCTATATAAATAAAAATATACTTGTGTAACACAGAGCATCAAGGGATATAAAGAAGGAATATAGTTCAAACGATTTTAAGGCGAGATTTCACAAATCAAGGCTCATTCATGAATCCACACTAGTGCCTTAGCTTGTGTTTACATCATTCACTTCAGTGGTGCTAGGGAATGCTGAACCTCTACTGTACGAGACAAAAAGTTACACATGCATGGCAAGCTGCTTACTAAAATTAGTAACGACATGAATAACCATGTCTGGTTATGCCCACGTACCAGCTTCACATTGCATAGCCAGCATCCAACCTCACACAAATGAGACCGAAAAGGTTGAAACAGCCATCTGAATAGGTTTGACTGACAATGCACTTCTTTAACCCAGGCTGTGCTGAGAAGTAGTAAAGAGTGACATACTGTGCTCATTTGAATGTCATTACCCAGAATCCCTGGCTGTAGTGGAAGCATTGTGTGCTAAGTGATAATGGGAAAATACATAGTGGCAGACCTGTCTGGGACATGCAAATGCACCACAAGCAGTATTTTTATTTACTATAACTGCATGAAGGAATGCTAAACATTAAAATGGTGGTCAATGCTCGAAGGAGAGAAGGAGTGGCTCGGTGAGTAAAGACACTGACTGGCACTTTTATTTATTTAATTGGTTGGCTAGAGCTTTTATTTATTTAATTAGGGTGTTTCGGTGCTTGTGCATATCTATTATTATTGTGTATTTTTGGCCTTCATGCTTTTTTATTAGGGTGACCATTGACTGCTATAGTGGCTTATCATACCCATATTATATGGGTATGATGTACCACTATGACAATTAATGGGTACAGGGTGGGTATAGTGGTCCATGGGTGGGTGGTGAGGCCTCCCGGGTAGGTTAACCCCTTAATTATTAACCGCTAAGGTAATTAAGTGGTTAGGGGCCATTTAATTGTATTTTTTCTGGTATTCTTGCTGGCATCGGAGGACATGGATCTGCAGTATGCTGCCGAGGATACCCTTCATGACAGCAGGGGTAAGTAGAAAGGTTTATTTACTTTATTTATGCTGATTAATGTTTTATTTTATAATGGGCAAATGAGCTATTATCCATATCTGGATAATAGTTATTTTGCTATTACTGTACTGTATGTGTTGGGGGGGGGTATTTATTCCTATGTATTGCCCAAAACTTTTTCCACAGGGTTGTTACCGCAGGCCAGCAGGGACCTGAGGGCCCACAGACACTCGCAGGGACTACCTGAGGAACTCCGGACACCCTCTGCCTCTGGTATCAATCAAGTGGGGGTAGAGGAGGTGGGTATTAGCGTTATTGTGTTTTAATGTTTATTGTGGGTAGCAGCTGTTTTAATATAAATTTTAATACTAATGTAGATGAGCAGGGGGTCTCCAGAGCAGAACCGCATTGATTTGAGGTCCGGGGACCCCCTGCTTCTCGAGGTACAGGCTCCATTATGGGGTGCCGGTATCTCCTATGCATTTAAATGTCCCACGTCATGTGTATCTCGGGAAGCAGGGGGTCCCGGACCTGAAATTACCGCGGTTCTGCTCCGGAGATCCCCCGGTTTATCTACACTTGTATTACATTTTTTATTAAAAAAACATTAATTTCGAGTGAGATTTGCGCAGGGAGAGGCGGCTCTCTCTGAGAAGCTCTCTCTGCAGCTGAAAGAAATCACCGGGTAAGGCCTGTTCAGAGAGGCGATAAACATGCCACTGGCTACTCGCCCATTTTGGGAATTTTGCTATCACAGGTAATCGAGGCTTTCTGAATACCGTGATAGTAACTCTCAAAAAACAGGTGATTTAAATGGCCCATGATTTGTTTTAAGAACGCTTATAGCATAGGCCCCTAGGTCCTACAACACACAGTATGCCTGAACCACAGAGATAACCATCCTACTTTGGCAAGCATAGCGCGGTCATTAAATGCAACTTAAAAGGCAAAACCATGTACAGAATTGTACAAAGTGTGCAGATTACAGCACGCACCATACACAATATCCCCATGCCAATCACGGTGCAAAAATGTAATCATTTGTTAAAGAAAGACTTCCAATGAACGTGAAAATATTGAGAGCATTAGAAAAACAGAATCGGCTGTAGTTAGTCACCAGGCCCTCGTCTTCTCACTTATAAACCAGAACACGAAAATGCAGACATTCAGATTTAGGTGAAGCATACATCTTAAACTTGGTTTAAAATAAACTAATTTAGCTTTAGTTCCATATGTTTAAGTTCATGTCTTTCATTTGCTCTTGACTTTGAAAGATCTAAAATGTTTTCAGAATAAATATGCTAGCAAAACAAATATTGGTATTTTACTAACCAAAAAGTTATGCTGGTAGATTTAATTTTGCGTCTCCTCTTCCTCCCTTGATTTTTTTGATTGAGGATACAGCAATGCTTTTCTGTGGGTTTTATTTGGACACAGATCAAATGCCATATTAATCTGATATCTTCTGACAGACTTCCATCTCCATGAGTCCCATGGTTTTACATGCTTCTCCACATGAAGAACGTACAATATTTTATCTCTGTCCAATTGGAACCTGGTTGCTGAAGAGACTTTCAAAACGTGTAAAATGTTTAGTGTATTGAACTGTAGATAGTTTCTGGCTATTGCTGGGAAGCTATTCTGCTCTGTTGTAATAAAAAGCTACAAGGTTAGTTTAATACAAACTAGGCATTACTTTAAGGTTTATGAAGGTGGTACATGGTAAGAAATCCGTATAGTTGTGAAGCAAAAGCAATACCAAACAACGAAAGGCCTGATGGAAATCATAAATGTAAAGCAGTGTATGTAAGGATTTCTAAATAACAACAGAAGGCACCACCAAAAGCCACTCTGCACAGAACAATCAGTTATATCTGTTTTCTAAAACATTGGCTTGAAACCCTCTCTTGTGGGAATCCCATGTATACCAAATCTTAGCGTGATCAAGGAATTTACAAACGTGTATGCCATATAAGCAGTTACAATGTATCCCTATAACATGGCGGTCGGTCCCAGAGGGCAAAGTTAGAAAACACTGTTATCAAGCCCGGTTTCAAATGTTAGGACCTCTTTGAAACTCATCCCTTATGACACTTCACAGATCAACCTTCTCTTACTAAGAAAACGGTCTCCTAAAGTGTACAAAATATTGTCCCTCTCTACTGCTAAACGGATGGTAGACATGGACAACTTCTCTTTACCATCGTATTTACAAACTAACTTAAGATCCTTCATCTATAAAAGCCTCTACTGACAGCCACATCTTTCATTCTTTGTTCTAAATCCACCTTCCAAAGTAAGACTTTCAGAGGCCTCTCCAACAATTCTCTTTCTTCTTTTAGCCATTTTCAACTACAGTACATTCGTTGTACTTCTCTCAGTTTCCTACATCTAATGCACCTGTAACAATTCTAGCAATACTGTACCTCAAGCCTTCCAACTACTTTGGCCATACACACGGAAAGGAACTTCACATAATGACTAATATTTCAGAGAAGGGTTTTCTTCACTTCAGTATTTCAACATATCTATATAATTTGATCCAATGCTGTATCATGTTCCTTAGATCAACATTTTCTGTCAGTTCTCTGACTAGGACCTGGTCCCATTTAGTCAGTAAAGAGTACTGCACATATATTACGCGATGACCCTGTAATATATGTATATGTAATATATTTACAAATTCTGTAACCTGTAATCTTCTAATGCAGGGGGGCGCAAACTTTTTTCCCTGCGCCCCCCTGGCGGCTGTCCCCTCGCTCCCGCGCCCCCCCCCAACCCCAACTTACCCGCGCTCCGGCGTAATGACGTCAGGGTCGCGCCCCACAGTTTGCGCACCGCTGTTCTAATGTATGATTTGATATCTCAGCACCATGGATAACAGGGCTGGTCTGCACTCTCCTAAACTGACTGTTGTTCTTGTGTTTTGTGGCGTTTCAGGAATAATGGAATATTAGTTGAGATTAAAAATTACCCATTTCACTTTTTTTAATTATTATTATTGTTTTTCAGATGAATATATTGCTACACAAACAAAATGGAGGATCCAGGGCTCTACGGATTTTAGAAAAGAATTTATTTTAGGCACACACAACGTTTCGAGCTGTACAAAGCTCTTTCTCAAGTGCCTGGCCAGTCGCTTGAGAAAGAGCTTTGTACAGCTCGAAACGTTGTGTGTGCCTAGAATAAATTCTTTTCTAAAATCCGTAGAGCCCTGGATCCTCCACTTTGTTTGTATACCTTGAAATTACACCAGACAGGTTTTTTTCCTGAACCATGGAGCACGAGTACCTCAAATCGCAAGTATATTGCTTATTATACATTTATAGGTGTGCAAGACATAACTCTTTTATTGATTATATTGCTACACAAACATGAAAAAAATTACCTTAATCTCTACATATTGTAACCAAATGTTTCCATTTTAAGAGGACAATTGATTCTAAAAGAAGTATTAAAACCCGTTGGCAGTTACTGTTTCCGCAATAAAAGAAACTAGTGAAATTATTAGCTTATATACATGTACCCCAATATCTTGCTAGTCATTCCCAATGCATGACTTGCTTTCTATGGCTATTTATCCTATGCTAAACCCCAACCACATTAATTTCATGTTCAGTGCTGGTCCATAATCGCCAATCTCTTTGCTCCTCCCTTACAAAAGACAACATGTATGTCCGGCCACTTGTTAAGGTGACAAGATCGGTTAAAATAATGCCTTCCTTTATTAAAATCACCCATTTTTAACATATATTTGAGATCTTATGCACCATACGATTTACTACAAAATGTAGTGTGAAACTGTGCTTTTCTAAATATAAACATGAACTGTGTAGAATACCCAATTTCAAGTTAATATCTGCATTTTGTATATCACCGTGGCCGTTTCTTCTGTACTAACAATTGCATGAGACAACAGTTTAGATTAGTTATTCCTACTTTTCTTGGTGAACAAGCCTATAAGGAGCTTTGATGCTGAAGCATGTCGGTACTTGACAGCATAACTCCTCTATGTTCCACTAGTGGTGGAGTCACCAACTGGCTTACAAGCAAAAAGTTACTGGTAGCCATTTTTTCTCATTAAAAGAAACCCCTACAGTGTATTGTAGAGAAATGTGAGGGCACATGTATATTCTGGGAGATAGGGCTTCCTAATGCTCCAAAAGAGACGGGACTTCTGTTTAACTCCACTAATTATCCGTGTAGTCGCATTCAAAGTGTAGAAACTCCCTCAGCTAATCAGATCAAACTTACTTCAGGTCAAAGTAGTTTAAATAATACATGTATTTATATACTGTGTATATATATATATATATATATATATATATATATATATATATATATATATAGCTAAACCCCGTTATAACGCGATTCGGTTATAACGCGGTTTTCCCGTGGCTCCAGTTTTTAAAAAAAAAAAAAAAAATTTAAAATTTATTTTTTTTTGCACACTGCACACACTGCACACACTGCACACACACACTGCACACACACACTGCGCACACACACTGCACACACACACTGCACACACTGCTCATTGCTCACACTGACACACACTGCACACTGCACACACTGACACACTGACACACACTGACTCACACTGCACAGACACTGCTCATTGCTCACACTGCACACACTGACACACTGCTCATTGCTCACATTGAGACACACTGCACACTGCTCACACTGACACACACTGCACACTGTACACACACTGCTCATTGCTCACACTGCACACACTGACACACTGCTCATTGCTCACACTGACACACACTGCACACTGCTCACACTGACACACACTGCTCACACTGACACACACTGCTCACACTGACACACACTGCTCACACACTGCTCATTGCTCACACTGCACACACTGACACACTGCTCATTGCTCACACTGACACACACTGCACACTGCTCACACTGACACACACTGCACACTGCACACACACTGCTCACACTGACACACACTGCACAGACACTGCTCATTGCACACACTGACACACTGCTCATTGCTCACACTGACACACACTGCACACTGCTCACACTGACACACTGCACACACACTGCTCATTGCTCACACTGACACACTGCACACTGCTGACACTGACACACTGCTCACACTGACACACACTGCTCATTGCTCAAACTGCACACACTGACACACTGCTCATTGCTCACATTGAGACACACTGCACACTGCTCACACTGACACACACTGCACACTGCACACACACTGCTCATTGCTCACACTGCACACACTGCCACACTGCTCATTGCTCACACTGACACACACTGCACACTGCTCACACTGACACACACTGCACACTGCTCACACTGACACACACTGCACACACACTGCTCACACTGACACACACTGCACAGACACTGCTCATTGCTCACACTGCACACACTGACACACTGCTCATTGCTCACACTGACACACACTGCACACTGCTCACACTGACACACACTGCACACTGCACACACACTGCTCACACTGACACACACTGCTCATTGCTCACACTGCACACACTGCACAGACACTGCTCATTGCACACACTGACACACTGCACACTGCTCACACTGACACACTGCACACACACTGACACACTGACACACTGCACACACACTGCTCACACTGACACACACTGCACACACACTGCTCACACTGACACACACTGCACACTGCTCACACACACACACAGCAAGGTAACCCAACCTCTGTGGTGCCTCTTCAACATTAACCCCCTCACAGCCAGGGGAAAGGGTGTCCGAGCGTCCGGTGTGTCCCCCTCCCCTCTAGGCTGGTGTTACGGCCCGGGGCGGGGGGTGGGACGTCATTATGCTGTGGGGGGGTGGGGGGGTGGCGGGGCCCTGCGCTGCGGCTGAGTGGCAGGACGACCCTGCGCTACGGCGGGCCCTGTACTGCTGCGCGAGGGCCCTGTGCTGCGGCGGGGGGCGGGGGGGGGGGGGGTTGCGGTCTTCCAGAGACTGTGCTTACCTGTCTCCAAAGCAGCACATCCCGACAGCGATCACTTTAGGCACCCCTCACGTTCGCCGTGCGCATGCGCATGCGCCGTGCGGCTCGTGAGGTGTGGATGTTCCCTGCCAGTTCCCTCTGCTCCTCCTGAAGCGGGGACTGGAGGGGCATCCCCCCTCCCATCCCGCGGCCTGTCACGCGGTGACAGGGGGAAGCGGGGACCGGAGGGACATCCCCGCTCCCATCTCCTGTCCCGCGGGATAAATATGCGCTGATGCGGCGGCCATTTTTTTTTTTTAAATTAGCGCGACCCCGTTACTAACGCGGTGGTCTCGGGGTGGACCCCGAGGACCGCGTTATAACGGGGTTTAGCTGTAGCTGTATATATATATATATATATATATATATATATATATATATATATATATATATACAGTGTTCGACAAACCTATACATTTGCTCGCCCCGGGCGAGTGGATTTAACCCCCGGGCGAGTAAATATTGGCCCAAGCAGCACACGTGTGGTACTAGGTGGCGAGTAGATTTTTTGGTGATTTGTCGACCACTGTATATATATATATATATATATATATATATATATATATATATATACACATATATACATATATACACAGTATATAAATACATGTATTATTTAAACTACTTTGACCTGAAGTAAGTTTGATCTGATTAGCTGAGGGAGTTTCTACACTTTGAATGCGACTACACGGATAATTAGTATATATATATATATATATGCAAATATAACTGTATGCTCATCTGCATGTCTTAGGCAGGTCTGCAACCCCGCCTTTCCCCATTATTACCCAGCATACAGCACTTACACTGCAGCAAGGGATTCTGGGAAATGACATGCAAATGAGCACACAGTGTCACTTTTTGCCTCAATAACCATTTTTAACATGGTTCCCTATAGGCTTAAGCTTGCTGCATGGTCACCTGCATGAGCATACAGTTATATTTGCATATTTGCTTTCCTGTGGAGGGTTTTTGTCACTTTTTTTACTCACCATAACTTAACTCAGTATTATGGTTTAGCCTATCCCATAGCCTCTCTTGCATTCCCAGTAAAATCAACCCCACACTGATGAGACCCATCAAGGTCGAAACAGCTGTCTGTGGGTGGTTTTCTGGGTATGCACCTTAACCCTGGCTGTGCTCAAAGCTGTGACCATGCAGCAAGCTTAAGCCTATAGGGAACCATGTTAAAAATGGTTATTGAGGCAAAAAGTGACACTGTGTGCTCATTTGCATGTCATTTCCCAGAATCCCTTGCTGCAGTGTAAGTGCTGTATGCTGGGTAATAATGGGGAAAGGCGGGGTTGCAGACCTGCCTAAGACATGCAGATGAGCATACAGTTATATTTGCATATTTGCTTTCCTGTGGAGGGTTTTTGTCACTTTTTTTACTCACCATAACTTAACTCAGTATTATGGTTTATATATATATATATATATATATATATATATATATATATAGTTACAGTATACTCTAATGAGCACTCAGATACAGTTGAATTAAAACCATTTTAAAAGAAATAAAACAGTAAGATAAAATTGTACTCAACATGTCATTTAGAATGAGATTAAAATAAAAACAAAACTTGAAACGTTCATAGCCAGAAGGAATGTTCCTAATCACTGAAAAAGCTAACATTTCCTATTCCATAATTGTGCACTGTTCTCTTCCTGAGTCACAAGAGGACAGACTCAAAATAAATATATTTAAACCAGCCACACAGGCAGATGTAAGAGAATTCTGCAGCTTTCAAGCCGTGAGATTCATTATAGGCTTAGACAAGGACATCTCAGCATCTCCTTCTCTCACTTTACTTCCCATACAGTAAGTCGGATCCATCATCTTGTTAGAATTCTTAGAGCAAGTCTTATTCCATATATTTACAGTAGATCGTGGTAAGCTGTGCTGCAAAGGTAAGCCCCCATTTATCAATAAGATACAGGCGCAATGAATCATTTCCCTAAGAACAAACAATCTTATTTGTAGTCCCTGAAATGCAGTGCGATAGACGGACTTGCCCAAGGTCACAAAGAGCTGGTAGTTACCAGAGACTGGACTCTCCCTGTTCAAGAGCACTGTTCCCCGTTTTATATTCATGACAGTACAGTGCACTCTAAGGGGCCTATTCATTAAACTGCGGGAAAGGGCATTTCCCAGAGAAGACCACTCTTTTCTACAAGATTTGCATCTCACGCTGTATTCATTAAGCCTTTATCCCATGTCCAAACCATGGGGAAACGGCTTTATTTGACACAATTTGGTTCTGCCTGTGCAATTCCATGCAGTAGGGAAAAGAGGAAAGCTTGTAAAATGGCATATTCCCAGGTTATTCATTCAGCTGCGCGTCTGCAGATTGGCCAGAAAGTCAGAGCCAGGTGAGCATTAAGGAGAGAGTGGGGCAGGTAGCGAGGGTTAGGTAGTGAGGGGAGGCTGGTAGGTAGGGAGAGGGGGCAGGTAAGGAGGGAAACAAATTTAGTAAATGGCACATTTACTTTTATACCTCCAAATAGATTCACCTGTGTTCTATGGGATGAAATGAAAATACTGTGCCTGAGAGCGATACTTGGAAATTATGCAAATAATACAAATATATCAAAAGTGTTCTCAAATTAATTCATTTGCATGTTTCCCAGGTATCTCTCTCAGTTATGTGTCTCATTGAACAGATCTAGAAGTAAATGTCCTCTCTCTCCTACCTTTTATGCATAAATAATCCTTAATGAATACAGCAAGACATCACATTATGTGCCATCGTTGGATGGTTTTTAATTCAAAAGGTTAGAGTTTAATGAATAAGTATTGTTTACAAATATAAATTATTATACACTTAAAGGAACTAGGATGGGCTCAGAGGAAATGATCCCCTGGCCTCATGCTGCTAACATTTGTCAACGTGCCCTCATTGAGCCATTTACAATGAGCAAAAACCCACTAATTGCAATAATCCCTATTTACAAGTTAAGTGCATGAAAGCAAGCTTTACTGCAAGCAGACACGCGGGATACCATCTGCAGAACCAAACAGAGGATCAACTTTTACTGGTGATCCAGCAAGAACTTTCTTTGGACTGTCGATGTGATCCGGGACGCTGCTTACCTCGTTGGTGGTGATATAATCACAAATTGCCTGTTAATTACTACCTTTGTGAGTGTTTTTAATCCCTCTCCCTATCCCTATTTTTATTAAATGTACAATTTTACGCTATGGGGCGTGCGCTCTCTGTTCTTTTTTCGTAAATATAAATTATTATACACTTAAAGGAACTAGGATGGGCTCAGAGGAAATGATCCCCTGGCCTCATGCTGCTAACATTTGTCAATGTGCCCTCATTGAGCCATTTACAATGAGCAAAAACCCACTAATTGCAATAATCCCTACGTACAAGTTCAGTGCATGAAAGTGCAGGACCTAACTCGAACTTAGAGATGTTATAAAGTTTCAAATCTGTTCTTTTTTTTTAATTTTTATAAAGACCACACAAGGAAACACATTTCAAGAAAAGTTGCTTAGTGTTAAAAACAAACTCAACAAACGGTTGTCATGTGGGAACAGTTGAAATAAACAAATATACTAAATGTGTGCGTGTATTTCTAAAAGTAGTTTGAGGTAGAAACTGATCTAACAGAAATTGGATTTCACCTCCTGAACTGTGGAAAAAAAGACAAGCAGGCAAATACATGGGGATTCTGTTTTCCTTGGACCAGCTACATATACTTAGAATTAACATAAAAAAGTCCTGTCTTTGTCCACTTTAGAATTACTGAGCCAAACACTGTATCAGTTTTTCTCAACTTAAAAGGTGTAGTCCGAGGTGGTTCACAACAACTGACCAGGGTAATTAGTCTCCTGCAACAAAAGAGAATATCCTTAAATGTAATTATCTTTAAGTTTTTATTTTTTTTAATCCATATATTTACAGCAGGAACCATGAAATAGTTTCCTCCCTCATTGAGGTATTTGGCCCGCCTTTCAACATCATCCTCATCATAATGTAGGTAAAGTCCTCGCAAAGGGGTAGGAGAAAGGGAGGTTGCCTGTGAAGAGGGATTGGATGTCCTGCCGAACATACATTGACGTTGCATAACGGGAGTTGCAAAAAGCAAGTAAAATCCCTTCCAGTTTTAGCTTACCGTGCTAAACATCGGGTTTCAATGTTTGTGACACACTGTAGTGACCGACAGTGACGGATTTACATGACTGCCACCCTTAGGCACTAATCTGGTACCATGCTCCTCTTTCATGCCGACCTCCTCCATGTTCAGCGTCAAATTAAGCCGCGACGTCACATGGCGTCGCGCTGCCATGGTAACATGACGCAGTGTAACGTCACAGTGCCGTGGCAACGCGACACCGTGTGACGTCGCAGCATCATTTGATGCTTGAGGAGGAGGGCAGCACAAAGGAGTATGTAAGAACTTTAAAGAGAACCCACTCTCTCCCCTCGTCAATCAGTGGGAAGAGAGCAGGGCCTTTGTACATGGGGGGAAAAAAGGGAAATTTAACACCCCAAAATGTTGCCACCGTAGGCACGGGCCTATGATGCCTAATGGAAAATCTGCCCCTGGTGGCCAATGTCTCTGCCGAGATACAGAATTGAGCAACTGGAAGTCCCTTTATTCATTCTACAAAGTCCAAGTAAATCTGAAGCAACTTTGCAACCCTTTCAACTACTTCCATACAACAATTTTCAACAATCAAACTTGAAATGAATGACTAAAACTGACCGGTAAACTTCCATGCCCCACGGCCAAACGCCATGACTACTACAACGGTTGTTCATTGGTATATTGCACCAATTAGTCAGACCTACTAATCATCTCTATATTGTCCGCAGAGCTATTCATATTTTTCTCCACACTTTAACAGGACTACTTTGGCCTTCAAATTTCAACTCATGTTATTAAAACAATCTTTACCACAAGTCCAGATATAGTAGTGAACTATTTCTTAATACCGAAAGATAGACACGATGAACAGGTTTTTCTGTTCTAACACAAACATCCCGTTTCACAAGTGAGGTATTAAAAACAAAAGTTAACTGTAAAAATGGAGGGGTGACCTTGCTGTAAAGAAGAGTTTGTTGAACAATCACAAAGATATGCAAGAGATCGGCTAATAATAAACCCACAGACTAAACACCTCTAATTATAACTCCCCCCGACTTCGAGACTCAAACTACCTATTTTACCATGTGGCAAACAGTGAGGTGAGTAATAAGTCCTGTGACCATGCAATGGTAAAACATTTATGCGAGTTCATGACCTGACTGGAAGTAAAAGGCCTTGCTGCCTCACAATCACAGGTCTTTTTGTCCGTGTGAATCAATTATTTTGCAAAAAGGTTTTTTCTTTTAAAGTGCTATGCCCAAAACATTACATTTTGAAGGCAATGCAGTCCAATGTACTACAGACCCCTCCACCAACCGAGGTGATATACTTCATTGCTGATGCTAATTAATTCCTAAAGCCTTATGTCATGTAGACTATGACACCCTTAACACAAGGCACATAACCGCTACTGTATGCCTTGTAATAAGCGCTCTCTAAAAGCTAATGCTAGTATTTCTATGTACAGTCCTTTCACGAATACATGTAGTATTGGTCAGAGTCCCAATGGCCATCTCTGGGAGAAGTGAGCTATTGCCTTTGGAAAGACACAACAATAACCACGTTTGCTACTGTGTAAGACGTCTAACGTAACCACCAAAAGACTTTAACACCTAATTCTATGGCGCGGATTGGGATGTGCACCATTACCCCTTTACTTTGGCAGCAATAATAATTCTTGTAGCTTCAAACAGACATGTTTAAAATAATAATCCCACAATGCAACTTTCTGAGCTTCTTCTGGTAACAGACTTAAGAAGTATTCTATTTTAGATAAACTTATAACATGATTAAGCAGTCACAGATAAGTACAGTACAGTATGTGAAGAGAAATAAAGACAACTGGTATATGTTTAACAAATGCTAGATAAAGAAATGCAATATAATATATATTTTTTTTTATGAGCAAGTGAAGGGTATTTATCAAGGGTTTGAGAGGATTATCATGTTAAGTTGATGCTAAGGGCATCTGCTTTATGATGTTTATTTCTAAAATGTTTCACCAGGAAATAATATCCTGGGCACAGAGTTATGCTGACAGATACATCCTATGAGGGATCCCAGCGTAGATGGGATGATTCCTCATAGGACTCAATACTCTCAGTAATAACAGTACCACACTATATTTATAACTGGTCTTTACTATAATGGCATAGAACATACACCACACTCAAATCAGCAATAGTACAATAGAGTAGTGCAATACCCAACACCCCGGTGTAGTTCCCCAAAGTACTGAGGGTGCCCTGGGCGCCTAAACACCCAGCTCCCACACCCAAATATGAGGTAGCGCTACCCCCACCCGGTGATGTGTAGGTGCACAGTGGTACTTTCCTTGTCAACATCCCAGACCAGGGAATACTTGGGCAATGGTGTTGAATCAGGTCCCATGCAGCGGTGCCTCCAGCATAAACCCCCTCATGCCTTACAGATGGTGGTCACATGCGGTCTTGTCCGAAGGCGCAGTGGTGCGGGTGATGGTTCTCTAAGAGGGAGAGTCCCTATTTAGGGTCTTCCCTACAATACTCCTCTAAGTACTGGTCGGGGCCCAACTGGGGCCTTAGGGCAAGTCCTGGCCTAGTCCAGGGGCTTACTTCCTCCCTGGACACGTCCGTCCTCCTTGCTGGCAACCTCCAGGCTCAAGCGTGGGCTTTCAGTGTGGAGGATATCCCGTTCCTCCTGTTATCCGAGCCCTATTGGCTAGGACAGCCCCGTGATGTTTTCATCTCCCCCCCTGCGGATCCTGGGACTTGTAGTCCCGCGCTGCATCTGCTGAGCCGTCCTAAGATGGCTGCCACCTCCCATTGTGCATGCGCGAGTACTCAAAATGGCTGCCCCCACACTTCTGATCGCACGGAGCTCCGGAGCCGTTCCTCTCTCACCAGAGGTAAGGAGAGGGACTCAGCTACACTTATTTAAAAAAAAAAAGAAAAAAATGCTTCAAGGCGCAAACCACGTCGATACATTGCACACCATAGCAGTGCTTCTTTTTCTGTTGTTAAAGACAACTGGCATTTTAACAGTGATGTCTTTCATTGAAAAGAAGAAAATATTTAATGTAATATTGTATTTTATTAAATATTATATCTTCAATTCTAAATACATGTATTCAGTGCAATGGAGTCCCTAAAGTTTTTTTGGGGAGGGAAAGAAACACATATTGATTTCAGTTTATCCTGTTTCCTAATTTAAAAAAATGCAAAAAAACACCATGTTCCTATTAAAAAGCAATCAAATTTGGTACGCTTGTGAAACTTTAAATAGCACATTACGTGGGAAAACAAAATAAACATTTATCCTGGCAAATGAAAGTGGAGTTGGGCATCTGACATACTTGGCAGGAAGGTAGAACTATATTAATCTCAAGTATGCAGAAAAGCTAATATAATATTTAAATATTTACCCAAGTACTAACATTTTTTTAAGGCAACACATTAAAAAGTTGAGAAATAGGCTTTGTTAAACCGGTGCCACTGTTTCCAATAGAGATGTAGTTTAAATAGAATGAATGATTATGCTGCACTGTGCAAGTCATTCTGCTAGTCTCTCATTAAGTTACATGCATCCGGTTTATAATCCGCCTGTTGAATTGCTGATCACCAGGCAGGATTTTTTTGCCAATTACAGATTGCTTCAAACCAGTGGACTTGGTAAATTCTGCGGAAATCCTAGCTTAGTCACAGTGAAAAGTTAGTCATGGAAAATAAACTACCCTAGCAAGAGATATGTTAGGTGGTACGGTAACTTAATTCAGAAATGATATACAAGTACTGATAACGAGCAAAAACATGGATCCATATATTCAATTATTGAAAGTATTAAAAAAACTGAAAAGTGATGCTTGTTTGATTAACCTACTGCAAGCGAACGATCTCGCCATAAAATATAAAGAAAGGCCAGAAGGTTACTAGCCGTTATTAAAAGAACTGCCCAATTACAAGGTTTTAAATATACACAATTGAACCCAGTTATAACGCGGTGCTTGGAGTTCCCCCCGATGCTACCGCGTTATAAGCGGGATCGCGGAATGAAAACAACCCCTGAGGAAGCCGAACTGAAAAGTAAGTGAAACGCGTTGGGTTTTTGGCCCTCTGAAGACTCCGTAGCTGGTGAGGAAGAGTAAAGTCCCTCGTGAGCTACTGTACCCTGCTGCGCGCGCAGACGCGGAAGTGTGCCGGCAGCCATTGAACAATGTGGATCGCAGTATCCTGGCGGCCAACGGGGACCTACACCGTGACTCTTTCAGTTCCAGAGGCAGTCCCAGAGTGGCGAGTGTGTGCCCTTAAAGCACTGTGATTTACTTTTTGAGTGTCAATTAAGTGAAGCAGGAAGCAGCGTCATCGAGATATCGCGAGAGTTGCTGCTGTGCTTGCAGACAGGAGAGTGTGGGGTTCCCCTACTCGGCATCCATGTTGGAGAGTGATCCGAAGCTAGAGGGAAGGAAACTACACATTGGGGAGCCCGTGAGGACCCTTACTGCTGCCGGCGTCTGCCCCACTTGGTTACACATGCTTGTTATTTCCAGTCCTGCTGTAAGTAGGGTTTTGGGTTTTAACCCCTTGATGACCCGCTGCAGCAGGCGCCGTTTGTTTTATTAAATAGTTATTTTACTTTCAGCTTGCTTGTTTTATGTATGTCTTTTGTTAAGTGTTCCATGTTGTTTGTCCTATTTTAATATTACGTAGTACACTATTATTTCTTTTTGTTTCTGTCCCTATGTCACGGACCCCCGGATTGGAGAGCTTCCAGTGATTGGAACATTTGGATTTTCTTCACTTCCATCTGTTTGGACTCTATTAGGGACTTTGGACTCTTTTTGGGCGCTGGTCTGTATATGTTCTTTGTGTTTTCGCAGATTACAAAACACTACACACACAAGTTATACGATATGTTTCCACTTAGAATGTTTTCAACATTGCCATTGCTGACTAGCATCTCTCTACACTAGGAGATATTTATACAGTTAAAATAGGCTACTAATAATCATTTGATTTACTTACAGTTTGCCACTTAGAATGTTTCAACATTGTTACTGCTGTAATAACCAGTATCACCTCATACTAAGGAGATGTCTATACAGCTAAAGTAGGCTACCAATAAATCATTTGATCTACTCAGTTTGCCACTTAGAATGTTCAAACATTGTTACTGCTGCAACAACCAGTGTCTCCACATACTAGGAGAATTTTATGCATCTGAAGTAGGCTACTAATAACTGTCTGTATGTGATATAAGATATTATTCATAGTTGGTATGTGATACCAATTACACACCAAAACCATCCAGTTTTGCTGCTAGGTAGTTTTTTGAAAAGTATGATCACTGCTGCAATAACTTGGGATCCTTGATACCAGAGGTTGCCATGCACCTTTAAGTGGATATTTAGCATGTTCTTGTAGGATCCCCAAAGCACTGATGGCAGAATCCGGATTCCTTCATGCTGCCTTGGAGAGGTAATCTGCAGTGCCCTTCTCCTTCGCTTGTCTAGAACAAACCGAGAAGGCAAAAAGCTGGCGGTAAAAGGACCACCATGTTATGCTTGGATTCGCACATATCATATAGTACATAGTCATTACGAGAAATTCCCTGCCATACTAGGGACGTGCATCTCAAGACAGTACAGCAAGAGGAATATAGTCATTAGTAGAGTCCTCCATATACATAATATATTACAAATCGAGAGCAGCATACACGTATCACTAAACCTCTTGCTGCTCTCCCAGTCAACAGAGACGTCTGTCCTCTTCCAAATGCATAACAGAACATCAGTTTCTTATATAAATCGGATTGTAGGAACTCGTTCAAGGTCACTTTACAAAGAACCAATATCATTTTAAATTGGGCATTACAGAGGGACACCTGCATAACAGCAGCATACAGTATGTCTCAGCGGTTCAGAACAAGTTTGCTGATGCCCTTACCAGAGTATGGTCTTGCTAGAGAGATCATTCCAAATAGGGATGGGGAGGGGAGGAGAAAGGAAAGCTCTTGCTACAGCCAGACACACGAGTTGTAGGAGTAAAGAAAGAGCCCCTCAAAAACTGTACTCTAATCCATATATACAGTAGTGTTCGTGATTGATGAAGTAATGAAAACTTATCTTTTACGAAAGTATCTTTAATAATAAAGGAAGGGGGAAACAATAACGTAAAACAGAATATAAAAGAATCGGCCTAGACACAAAAAGTGTATACAGGAGGTTAACACCAATGTTCCACATTCTATGCAAACGTAGGATGTGATTTATTAAATAATCCCTACGTTAATGCAGGAATCCCTATTTGATCAGACAAGATCAGAGACATCATGCATTGATTGTATAAGTAACATACTGTATAACGAGGTATGCACCTGACAAAAATAACTATATGCTTACATCTTCCAATCTCTATTGATACATATAACACGTCCGAGTTGTTTAACAGGCTATGTATCCAGGAGTGTATTTTGTCAGAGTTGTTGCAAAGTCGTAACTCTCGCTCTGTTTTGATACATTTAGAGAGTATCTACATTATCAAAGAAGTAGATGTCAGATCCTATTGGGCCCTACAGGGAACAACGAATCCCTTCGGAACTACGGATAGTAACTATCTCACTCGACTTGATCGTATGAATAATTTGAAGCAATATACTGTATACAGCACAAAAAAAGTACGCAGGTGTACTGCAGAGGAAAGAAATTCCTTGATGGTGCACTACAGTGATGTTGTGATTAATTGTTTAATAAGCAAGTGGGGGGCTGTGCACACCAAAAAAGAGATGCTAGAGGATGATTGCAAAAAGGTAATTTAATGACTGAAGACAGTCACAGAGTTAAATGACTTTTTTGCAATAATCCTCTAGCTGCTAGCATCTCTTTTTTGGTGTGCACGGCCCCCCACTTGCTTATTACGCTGTTGCCCTGACTAGGTTTTCTGCCTGTAGCACCCATGCTTTTGCTTATGTATTGTTGTCCCCATTGACTAGGGGCATCCCAAGTTGCATTGGTCCTGATTCTTGTTGTATCACTTGACTGTACGTGATTATTTGTTTAAAATGATAACTTTATTGACATACTTTTTAAATAAAAGGAGGACATTTGTACCGATTGTCCTCAGAAATTGGTAACACAGCCCTGACTATCTCTTAGGGCTTAAGTGATGTTTAAAAGCAGCCAGTATTAGCACAGCCTCTCCTTTCGAGTTCAACTAGAGTTCAGCTGCCAATCAGAAGCAGCGGATATTGGCATAGACCCTAATGGGAAGTGGAATACCATGTACTGTATGGGTAAATCAGAGTTGGAGATACCTGGTAGCTAGTACTAGTGGATAGCGAAATCAAAACCTTATTAGTCAGTATACCAGTCCCCATATAAAACTCTTAGCATAGCGGATTAATACTTAAGGTATATTATTATTAAATCAATGATGTACAGGTTCTATAAATCAAGGTAAACTATTTCTTAATCCAAACGGGGAGAGACATGCTGTGCTGGAAACCGCGTCCTCTCCCTGTTAGTACGGACGTAACTCCTAAGCTACGCTCACAGACGTACTGTACGTTTCACATACATTGATGCTTTTTTATGGGTCTCTACAGAGATCTCAATTCCAACAAATAGAGGAAAAATTAAGTCAGAGATATCTCAACCTCGGTCTCACCTTTAACAGCCCAAATGCTGAGATTTGTACTTTAAGTTTAGACAAAAGGAGAATGGAGAATTAATGCATTTTCTTTTCATTGGACACATCTACTGTATAGTGTCCATATGCATTTACTGCTTTCTTGTGCTATGGAAGGTATTACAGAGGATACGGCCACACAGGGTTCCATTACTGGTCCCTTTTTTACCCAGTTTGACCATGTTTTCACATCTATTCCATTTTCCTTCAGGTTCTTCAGATGTTTCTTTATCCTGGCTCAGCTTGACAGAGTCGATTTATAGAAGGAAGTACTGTACATAATTTCTCTAGTGTCTCATGAATTTGTTCTATTTCGAATCAAATCATTTCAGCATATCTACAAGGTATTCTCGTCTCATAGGTGCTAATTCAGTAACCCGCGACCGGGCCAATCCAGTTAATGCATCTTACATGTATTAGAGACAATATGTTCATTGTACTCCATTGGTTTATATGTACAGTACAGATCTTGTAAGTAAGACTTTCTTGTCGAGGTCGGGATTGTCATCATTTTAAAAAGACTTCTAGAATGATCTGACAGTGATCATGCGTGGCCAATCATGTGATCACTTGAGTGTCTCCAGTCTAGATGGAACGTGTGCTTTTCACAGAACACTCATTCTTTGGAGGACCTGCCTACTCACATTAGCTGTTGCTAGGTGGCAATCTCTGCCTTACAAATCCCTAGGATCCTAGATTCCTGCAAACTCTGTTTTCCCCTCTGCACTTCCTGGTAAGAGCTCCAGTCAATCATATTCCAAAAACCTGGGTTCCAATTAGCTCGGTACACTGAATATACATAACGGAGGAAAACTGCCAGTATCAGATGGTTATTCTGATTTCTTGATCCAGATTATCTACAAATATGTGGAATTAAAGAACCCTGTACTGATTGGTAACCATCACTGGTCACATCAACATGGACCATTACAGTATATATTGTATCAATGTTCTTTTTAGTTCTATATAGAAAAAATATTTTTATTTCTATATAGCAATCCCTCACAGTTTATAAATCTCTGAATGAAATACTAAACTTGGAAAAATGAGACATTTTCCTTCAGAGCTCTTTAGTAGTTTTTATATATTTTATATGACACAACATTTAGATTTAAGGCAATTCCAGCAAATTCAAGAAGTTTTGTGTGATTTATATTACGAATGACACATTATGGATTATTTCATCTAATAGCATGAAACCTAAATGTATGGAATTTGTGAACTTCAAGCAAAAAACACAGACCCTGAAGACCTACATCTACCATTCACTGAAGCAGTCTGTCTGCTGTACATCTTACAGCTCTACTGATTAGTATATTGTTTTGGAACAGTACCCAAATATGCTCAATCAAGCAGGTTTAGTAGCTGGCAGAGTATACAAAAAAGGATGTTAATACTACAATATCTAGCTCTAAACATCTATTCATCATACAATTGAATTCACTACCAGGGCATCTAAGAAATACAATGATCAAAACAGGCAGCAAAAAAAAAAAAAGAAGAAACATCGATTAAGGTACGAAACTCGAGGATCAGCCACTCCGGGGGATGGTAGCTCCACCAGTTTCGTCCACCTGCTGCCCCCCTCCCCCACGCAAGCCAGGAGACTTACATCTCCTGCCACCTTCTTCCGCGACCCTGCGCCTAGTTGCCGTCTGTCCCACTCTGCCATCCCCAACTTCCGGGCCAGCCTCCCTACTCCACACAGGCTACCGTCGTCCTCGCCGCAGCCCCTCGCCCCAGCGACACGAGCCACTAGGGGCCTCGTCCCTTAGATTTTCTATCCAGCTGCCTGCTCCAGGTGCAGGCTGCTTATCTGATTCCAACCGGATGTAGGGGGCAGTAGGACAGTGGCCCACCAAAAAATGTGTGCTCATGAATTGGCACACCTGAAGAAAAAAAAAAAAGTTGTCCACCCCTGCTCTAAAAAAGCTAATCAAAATTGGAAAAAAATGAATGTATACTATATAACATTTATGGTGCCAGATGCTTTAGTCTTTAAGAACCTTCAATTCAGGAAGTACGAGAATGAAGTGCCAACACATGGACACTTACACCGGACAGTGGACAACCTTTTTGTTCATTAATGTTTCAGATCCCAGTGGACCTTTAACAAGGTTGATTTCACTGTATGAACATAGTGAAGCGTACGAAGGGAACAGAATAAAATCACTACAAGATACAGTACAGATCAAAACTCGATCAGCACAAATTAATGCTATAACTTGTAGCTCTGGTTATTTTTAAACATTCTTCTGAACTCCCACCAAGTCAGTAAAAGCTAGAAATTAAATGAACAATATTTATGTAACAGGTTTTCCCCACCCTCTGGGAGATATCACTATTACACGGTGTGTTGTGCTGGTTACCTGCTGGCTCACAGAATCGCTGAGTTTCCGCCGTTGTTAATGGGGAAGACAGGACAGGCTTTTGTGGTGATGCTTGGTTCTCTCTCATTGGTGCGGCGCCTCCATCTCCAGCAGGCTCCAGTAGTACCGGAGGCAATCCCTGCAGGAGAATTCACTCTTACTCCCCCCGATTAATTGCAGTCTCAGAATGAAGTATAAAATAAGAGGAACGGCTTTATTCTTCACACAACATGGTCCACTTCTCTTCCCTCCTCTGGATGGTCCCTGAAATCAACTCAGGAGGATCCTCTGCTCTTCCTTTGCCCCCTGGTGGGATGAGAGGTCGCTGTCCTACTCCCCTAAGGGAGGGGATGGAAGGTACTCAGAGCCCTGACTCCACACTCCCTGGAATTCTCTCTCTCCGGGGAGAGAACCACTAAATGTAGGTGGTGCAGCCCTTTATGTACCTAGAGGGAGGGTCCAAGTTCTGAGCCCCTGGTTGGGCCGAACACAAGCCTTAACCCGCTCTCCCCCACCCCCCGTCATTCACAGGGAGCTGCTTACTGCAGGGGAAACCCAGGATTAATCTTAACACTGCCTGCACTGGTACCAGGGCTTATGTGTTAGGCAGGGCAGATTAGTAGCCAAAAAGAATACATGGCTACATTTACTTGTTTATTTTCTTGTAAGTTGTATGTACTACAGGTCAGAAAATAAATGAACAAGTACAGTTTGTTCATTTATTTCTTAGCGTGTACAGACTTGAGTTCAGAAGCAAAACTGCTTGTAAAGGAAAGCTTGCACAGACTTTGCTTGAAGTCTGTACAAGACTTAAAGCTATTGCAACGTTCTGGTCCTGCATCGGAAAACATGATAGGGATACTCTGTACTTGTAATTTCAATCATGCCATCGTTTAAAGGAGCAATCCAAGCAAGGTTTTTTTTTTTTTGGGGGGGGGGGGGGGGGACTTCATTTATTAATGCAAGTTTGAAGCAGGGGATCTCCGGAGCTGAGCCCGATTAATTTGAGCTCCAGGGACCCCCTGTTATCGGAGATACTAGTGTGTGGGAGGGGCTGGTGTGGGGCGGGGGGGGGGGCTTATGTGTGTGTGTGTGTATTGTGGGGCAGGGGGTATTGTATGTGTGTGTGTCATGGGGAAGGGGGGAATTGTGTGTGTATATTGTGGGGGAGGGGGCATATTGTTTATGGTGGGGGAGAAAGAGAGAAGGGTGAGAGAGAGAGAGAGAGAGAGAGAGAGGGGTGTGAGAGAGAGAGGGGTGTGTGAGAGGGAGAGAGAGAGAGAGGGGGTGGGAGAGAGAGAGGGTGGGAGAGAGAGAGGATTGGGGAGGGAGGATTGGGGAGAGAGGGGGAGAGGATTGGGGAGAGGGGGAGAGGATTGGGGAGAGAGAGAGGGAGAGAGGGAGAGGATTGGGGAGAGAGAGGATTGGGGAGAGAGAGAGAGAGAGAGAGAGAGAGAGAGAGAGAGAGAGAGAGAGAGAGAGAGACAGAGAGAGAGAGAGAGAGAGAGAGAGAGAGAGAGAGAGAGAGAGAGAGAGAGAGAGAGAGAGAGAGAGAGAGAGAGAGAGAGAGATAGAGAGAGAGAGAGAGAGAGAGAGAGAGAGAGAGGATTGGGGAGAGAGAGAGAGGATTGGGGGGAGAGAGAGAGAGAGAGGATTGGGGGGGAGAGAGAGAGAGGATAGGGGGGAGAGAGAGAGAGAGAGAGAGAGAGAGAGAGAGAGAGAGAGAGAGAGAGAGAGAGAGAGAGAGAGGGAGGATTGGGGGGGAGAGAGAGAGAGGGGATTGGGGGGAGGAGAGGATGGAAATTGGGGAGAGAGAGAAGGGGTGGCTGTAGAGAGGGAGATAGAGGTGGGATAGAGGTGGGATGGAGGAGAATGGGGTTGGGGAGAAGGGAGAGATATGCTTGCAGCCAAACTTAAGAATTGTCCCTCCAGCTATTCTGAGTCAGATGGGCCTGCCCAAGATGATGTAATTTAGCAGCCCAAAGCCTATCAATAAGAGTTATTCCTAATCAATTTCCGTTAGCAGCTGGGCCAACGAAAGATGAAGTGACCCCAGAAAGTGTTCTGCGTGGTCTGTAATTTCCGATCATAGTTGGTAAAGAGTTAGGGTGCTGTGCTTTGGAAATGTTCGTGTGTCAGCATTTTTCCCTAATATATGAAAGTGGCCAAGAAGGTAGCACTTATATTTTAACGGACTAAGTGTTGGCAAAAAAAAACCCACACAAATGATATCCTGGTTTAATGAAAGAGTGTCTGCCTTTAGCTCGCTCCTATAAAGAACCATTGTACAAGGTATTAAAGCACTAATCTTAGTGTTTTGCTGATTTATAGTTATGCAACATCCAAGTGTTGGAAGTACAGTGGAAATCACTTAAAGGATTAGCTGCTAAGGTAGTAAAACTATAAAAAAAAGAAACAACCCTGTGAGCCAGATTTAAGAATGGAATATATACAATGAAATCCAGCTAACCAAAAAGCACGGATCTAATACCCAACCTCAGTTTCATAGAGTGCACAAATATTCAATGAATTAAACATAAGAATAGTGTGACACATTTGCTCTCTAAAAACAGTGAGATCTGGTTACAGCAAAGATACCATTTTACCCATTCTGAGAGAAAAGTAGTTTGTCAAAGTAATTTCTGTTAATAACACAGAAAATCAAAAGACAGAGAATCCCAATGCAACATCCAACATGACCACTCATATTGTTAACTACTTATCTGTTCTTTTCTCATAAGTCAGGGTCACTTAAATTCTTTGGCCAAAGCATGTGTACGCTTGCAGACCATGTTACGGTGTGCCCTCTCTGCCAGCCCTAACACTACAGGGCTTAAAGAGATTGTGTGAATAACACAGAGCATAAAAAAATATTCTTAGAGCAGAAATCTACCCACTTAAAGGAAAGATATCGATATCCGTCACCTAAATAAAGTCTGATATAATGTTCTAATCCAGGGGTTCCCCACTCCAGTCCTCAAGACCCCCCCAACAGGTCATGTTTTAAGGACACCCCTAGGTCAGCATTGATGGCTGAATCATTGGCAACCAACCCCATACAGAGGAGACCCATTAGGTCGAAACAGTCCGTCTGTGGGTGGGTTTGATGGCTATGCATCTTAACCCTGGCTGTGCTCAAAGCTATGACCATGCAGCAAGCATAAGCCTATAGGGAACCATGTTTATGGTTTTGAAGCAAAAGGTGCACTGTGTGCTCATTTGCATGTCATTTCCCAGAATCCCTTGCTGCAGTGGAAGTGCTGTGTGATAATGGTGAAAGGCGGGGTTGCAGACCTAAGACATGCAAATGAGCATACAGTAATATTTCCATTTGCTATATGCTTTACTGTGGAGCGTTTTTGTCACTTTTTTTACCCACCATAACGTAACTAAGTATGGTGTATATATCTCCATTATATATATATATTATATATATATATATATATATATATATATATATATATATATTATATATATATATTATATATATATATATATATATTGGAGATATTACCAGATTGGAAACAAAAAGAAAAAACAGCGCAAAACCTCATAGTGTAGTATTAAAATAATTATATATATTGTTGAACAGCAAGTGAGTATCTCACGTACATCAATTCAATGATTAGAAAGCATGGCATGTTATGGACATGTTACCAGACTGCTACCGCAACAGCACACGACAATCTGATCGATCGAGGGAGTGGATCCTTCTCTCTCACATGAATTCGTCTCAGCCAGTGTGGGAAGTCGCGGTCTGCATGTAAGGTGTTGGCTTCAGTCTCAGAGCGCTCTCTCCCTCGTTGGATGTATAGTTCCGGTATACAGCAGCCCACTGATGACGTCACCAGAGTTCCGTCGCAGGTATGACCGGAAAGGACTAGATAGATATTGTCCGTGAGGGGTTTAGCCTCTTGCATAGACTTCAATGTCCGTAGAGAATAACAATCAGAGTGACACTGGAACACGCCTTCCAACGCGTTTCGTCATAGAATGACTTCGTCAGGGAATATCTGGGGTTCTCATTGGTGGTTACTTATAGCCAGAAACCTCTCCTGATTGGCTGCTAATGATTTAAGAACAGCCCATACTTATATTTGATTAGGGATATATCTAACCTCTGTCTACAAGGAAAGGGGAGGTGAAAAATGTTCTAAGAACAGGAAAAATATAAAATAAATTACAATGGTTTAATTAGACTAAACATAACAATATTATACATATAATTAAAAAATAGAGAATAATAAGAATAATAAAACATATCTATGAAATAGAAGAAAACATATGTTAATTACATTAAAATTAAGTAAGTTAAGTAAACCCTCTGGCATTGAAGCTACGGTGGTCGAGCAGTTCCTGGCAACAACGTGAGGACGTAAGGACGTGTGTTAAGATCTTTCCGGGTCCCGTGTTCCACAAGAGATATGAATGGCAGCCGCACGCTGTAAACAAGCGCTCCAAAAGTAAAGAACTTTCATCTTGGAGATAGCGGTTGACACAGACACAAGATCTGGAACCATTGTGGATACCTATACACACAGAGGTGACCGTGGAGTCTTCAGTTGGTGCATGGGCTGGTCCCATAATATGCCTTATTTTATTGGACAAATTGTAAGTGTGCATTTGTCTTGTCCATGATGTATTAAAAAAAATTTCATCTGATTTTACACAAGGATCGGGCGCTTCTTTTTTCTTTTTCTCTAATATATATATATATAATATATATATTATATATATATATATTATATATATATATATTATATATATATATATATATATATATATATATATGCCTCTCCTTCCTCCATCTCCGCTCAGGACATTGCTGACTATTTTAAGGAAAAGGTGGAATCCATACGTCAGAACATCCCCTCTGTTTCTTCCTCCCATCCTACACCTCTTCCTAACTTTCCTCCTGCCTTCCTTGACTCTTTTCCCACTGTCTCAAAGGAGGATGTGTCGCTGTTGATCTTCTCTTCTCCCTCTACCACTTGCCCTCTTGATGCCATTCCCTCCCATCTACTAAAACCTCTTGCTCCTACTATAATCCCTAAACTCACACACATCTTTAACTCCTCCCTCTGCTCTGGAACCTTTCCATCCTCCTTGAAACATGCAACAGTCATACCATTACTCAAAAACAGCAAGCTTGACCCTACCTGTCTTTCTAACTATCGGCCTGTCTCCCTCCTGCCTTTTGCCTCTAAACTCCTTGAATGTCTTGTATTCGCTCGCTTGCTCCATTTTCTCAACACCTATTCTCTCCTAGACCCTCTACAATCTGGCTTCCGCACTGCTCACTCCACCGAAACAGCCCTCACTAAAATAACTGACGACCTCCATGCTGCCAAAGACAGAGGTCATTACACTCTGCTCATATTACTCGACCTCTCTGCAGCATTTGACACCGTGGACCACCCTCTTCTCCTTCACATTCTCCATACTCTTGGCATTCGGAACAAAGCTCTATCCTGGATCTCATCCTACCTCTCCCATTGTACTTTCAGTGTCTCTTCTGCTAACACCTCCTCCTCCTCTATTGATCTCTCTGTGGGGGTACCCCAGGGCTCTGTCCTGGGACCTCTTCTCTTTTCTCTGTATACACTCTCTCTAGGTGACCTAATAACATCTTTTGGGTTTAATTATCACATCTATGCTGACGACACACAAATATATTTCTCAACACCCGACCTTACACCTGCTGTACAAACCAAAGTTTCTGAATGTCTTTCTGCTATATCATCCTGGATGGCCCTCCGCCGCCTTAAACTCAACATGGCTAAAACAGAGCTCCTCATACTTCCTCCCAAACCTGGCCCTACTACCTTCTTCCACATTACTGTTGGAACTACGATCATTCACCCAGTAGCCCAAGCACGCTGCCTTGGGGTCACACTCGACTCCTCTCTCACATTTGCCCCTCACATTCAAAACATTTCTAAAACCTGTCGCTTTTTCCTCCGCAATATAACAAAGATATGCCCTTTCTTCTGTTGCTCGACTGCTAAAACTCGGACTCAGGCCCTCATTCTCTCCCGTCTTGATTACTGTAACCTCCTGCTGTCCGGCCTTCCTGCCTCTCACCTGTCTCCCCTCCAATCTATCCTTAACGCTGCTGCCAGAATCACTCTACTCTTTCCTAGATCTGTCTCAGCATCTGCCCTCATGAAATCCCTCTCCTGGCTTCCGATCAAATCCCGCATCTCACACTCCATTCTTCTCCTCACTTTTAAAGCTTTACACTCTTCTGTCCCTCCTTATATCTCAGCCCTAATTTCTCGTTATGCACCATCCAGACTCTTGCGTTCTTCTCAAGGATGTCTTCTTTCTACCCCCTTTGTATCTAAAGCCCTCTCCCGCCTTAAACCTTTTTCATTGACTGCCCCTCACCTCTGGAATGCCCTTACCCTCAGTACCCGACTAGCACCCTCTCTATCCACCTTTAAGACCCACCTTAAGACACACTTGCTTAAAGAAGCATATGAATAGCACTGTGGCTATTCTGAACACATGATACATAAAGCTTGGCCCCCTGCAGACGCACTTACCAGAACTCCCTCCTACTGTCTCTGTACGTTCTCCCTACCTACCAATTAGAATGTAAGCTCCTCGGGGCAGGGACTCCTCTTCCTTAATGTCTAAAGCACTTATTCCCATGATCTGTTATTTATATTATCTGTTATTTATTTGATTACCACATGTATTACTGCTGTGAAGCGCTATGTACATTAATGGTGCTATATAAATAAAGACATACAATACAATATAATATATATATATATATATATATATATATATATAGTATATAGTATATATATATATATATATATATATATATATATATATATATATATATATATATATATATATATATATATATATATACACACACACATATATATACACACACAGCTCAACCCCCTTATAACGCTATGCTTGGGGTCCAAAAAATCACATCGCGCTATAAGTGGATCACGTTAGAAATAATGTACAATTGTATGCATTGTACAATAAAGTATTTACGACACCAATAATTGTGTTGTAAAGTATTCATAAATACGACAATTGGGAGCCACGCTTGCATCGCGTTATAAGCGGATTCGCGTTGTAACGGATCTCGTTATAACGGAGTTGAGCTGTATATATATATATCTACTTCAAAATACAACAAAAACAAAAATGCCCAAAGCTACTTCCATTGTGACAAAAATACACAGTGCAATACCTATATATCTCTTGTAAAAAGGGTCATTTAGTTTAAGCCTTTGGCCAAAGCGTCTTAAGCCTGCTGCCACTTACAAGGCATGACTGAAAGCAGGTCCTAACACTCACCTGGGTTAAAATTCTTATTTACCTGTATAATTACAGGAATAATGATCACATTGGATCTGTCATAACCTGGCAAAATGAAACTGACCTGCCAACTTGGAAAGTGGGGTGGGACAAGCTAAAACCTTGAGGGGGGGGGGCACTACCCTCCCATAAGCAACCGAGACCAGCTGCACACAGTTAGCAAAATACACAGATTCCCAACAAGCTCTGAAAAACCCCAACAATTACCACATAATATATATAATGCATATAAGTGTCAAAAGGAGTGCTAGTGGGCGTGGCTAAATGTATACAACAAAAAACAAAAATGCTCAAAGCTACTTCCATTGTGACAAAAATACACAGTGCAATACCTCTATATCGCTTGTAAAAAGGGTCATTTAGTTTAACCCTTTGTGCCCACCCCCACCCCCCCAAGGTTTAAGCTTGTCCCACCTCACTTTCCAAGTTGGCAGGTCAGGTAAATAAGAATTTTAACCCAGGTGAGTGTTAGGACCTGCTTTCGGTCATGCCTTGTAAGTGGCAGCAGGCTTAAGACGCTTTGGCCAAAGGGTTAAACTAAATGACCCTTTTTACAAGAGATATATAGGTATTGCTTGTTGGGAATCTGTGTATTCTACTACAAAATCGCCTATTCTTGAGCAGGTAAAACCAGCAGTGAACATAAATACTGTAAGCAATAAAATGGTAATTTATTAGTCACACATATCCACATGTCAGATCCCCGATATCTCGGTCACCAGAGGGAACCTCTTCAGAGATTGTCTAACTAAAAACTGTACACAGCGCAAATTTAAAACAGAAAAAAGGTGTCCGAAGCCACTGCATCGCTAGGCATGATGGGTAAAATGGCAACTATGCAACAGTACACAAAGTGCAGAAACCCACAACCATAAAGGCTGGCCCCTAAACCAGAGACCAACAAAAAGATGAGCACCCTTAAACAGTGACAACAATTATATCATATATCAATATAAGCATTCATAGCATGGAGTTTCCTTATACACAATATTGCACCAGAACAATCACAAAACTGACACATTCATAAGTATTAAGACAGATTGGAGCCAACACATCAATAGATTGTGACATTTATTTTTATATTGATCAGATGTTACGAAGAAGATAATTAATCTCCTAGATTGAGCTCAGTATGGGTTTCCATGGACCAAATCAAGCTTGATCAATCAGAATGACTCAATAAGTTTGAGAATCTGTGATATGGACACCATAGGACCCTTACATAAACGAATAGCAGCTATCCATTAGCAGCTCAGCATATTCAGCTGTGTGGAAGTCAAAGACCTGATGTGAAACCCCCAAAAAGAACTCACTCTCTGTTAGCATATTTCTTATGCACTGGTGCTCATATCCACTGCCACCACCCATAGGCATTCAAACAACACCAGAACAATGGTTTGGGTCGGCACTCATATATATTGAGAAGTATAACAATTGAAACAAAGACTTACAGAATCAGTGTAACTGGACTGCACTCTCTTTCATTGCAGGGTCCGTTTTGGAGAATTTATACGAAAATCAAAAAGAGGGGTAAGACCTAGACGTGTGTGTGTGGGGGTGTGTGTATGTGTGTGTGTGGGGGGGGTGTGTATACACACACACACACTAGGAATAAATATAATATAGAATAAAGTTGTATTTGAATTCTACTGTTTTATAGGCCTACAGCGATGACGATATTCTGCGACTATAGTCATTGTAGTGGAAAAGTGATAAGATAATGTGGTCACCTAAAGATAATGTGGTCACCTAATTGAATATTCAAATCCAATCTGCTCAAAAGTACTGAGCAACAACTGAGATTCAAAAGTGTGGGTAACCGGCATGCTACATAATTCAAATAGTCAACAATTCAATCGAGTTTTTGGATTTTTCAGTGTCATTCCGCAGACTTGTGGCAGCCCTATCGGTTCACCCATTTCCTGTGATGTTGCTCATTGAGTAAGCAGCTGTGGCTTAATATTGCCTTTGCATATACCGCTCCCATTCAACAGCAAGTCTCTTCCAGGTACAAGATCTTAAAAAGGCATTATCCGATTAAGAGCACAAAGGTGGTAAAAATAAAAGAAAAGCAATGTTAATGTGGATTTTTATTTTGATTATATGTTTTATGAAATTCTTGTCCATGGCTTTTGAACAATGCTTTGTAAGTGAAACCACGCCACAACAAAAACATATCCTGTTTAAGCCGTACAGACGTCAGAACTGTGTGTTTATCATCTGTTCTGGACATCTTGCCATGTTTTTTGGCCCAAGGCAAAGTGGAACTAAAACTATTTGCATTTGTCCAAAACCAAGGTTACCGCACAGTTTCAAGGTAATTGATACCTAAATGAAAGGCTGCTTTTAGGTTATGGTTTACGATTTGGGCATATTCCTAGGTTGTAAAATGTTGTCTGGACATTCTTTAGCATGGATCTAAAAAATACATGATTACAGAAATCAAACTAAAATATTATGCCAACTTCGCTCAGCAGGTTGCGGTATCTGTCCACATTGCACCACAAAAAAAATAAATATATATTTTGTATATATATCTCCAATAAAAAATATCACTTGTGAGCACATTCACATGTCTTAGACAGGTCTGCAACCCTGCCTTTCAACCATTATCACCTAGCACAGGGGTGCACAAACGTCTTGAGCTGCGGCCCCCCTGTCGGGAGCCGCAGCGTTCACCCCCCCTCTCCTAAGACTCGACGTCAAATGACGTCACTTCACGTGACCCAACGGCGTCATTTGACACACGTTAACATGGCGACGTGTGACGTCACATGACCCCGCTGCGTCAAATGACGCCACATTGCCATGGCGTCGCATTGCCGAAGACCGGGCAGAGACCAGGTAAGAGAGTTACAGAGGCCTCACGCCTCCTCCGGCATTTCAATTAAATGCCGTGGGGAAGCGTGCGGGACCTCTGTAACCGTCGCACCGCACCTAGAGATTCTCACGCCCCCCCCCCCCCGACTTTGCACACCGCTGACCTAGCATACAGTGCTTCCACTGCAGCAAGGGATTCTGGGAAATGATATGCAAATGAGCACAGATGGCACCTTTGGCCTGAAATCCATTTACATGGAACCCATATAAGCAAATGCTCTTCTGTTCACACAGCATTTAAGCACAGCATGAGATAAGCTGCAAAGCCAGTCAAACCACACAGACATGTCTGTGAGAAATTGAATGAACAATTATACAATTAATTTGAACTATATAAGGTGTGTACATTCACCTTATTCCTTAACCCCTGATGAAGTCGCAGTCATTTCAGCGACGAAACGCGTAGGGCAATTTGGCATTGGACTTGGCTAGGAATCTACTTTATTATCAATCTGTGATTATGGAAGAGAGCAGTGGAATTAGGAGAGCGCTGAACCTCAGTGCCGGGGGACCGTTGGGTGGACGCACATCTTCGGAGGTACCCGGATGTGGAAGCAGAGTATCGTCACATGCCTCCAGCCACGAGATCCAAGCTCCATACCGGCAGATGATCAACAGGAGACCTATGCATAGTTCCAATGCACATGATCTACCCCATTGCTGTGGGTGACCTGATTTTAGCTTGTGATTAATAAAACCCTATACTATTTACACTATGAAGTCCGCACTGTCCCTCTTTGTTTAAAAAAAAAAAAAAAATAATAACAATAATAAAATATATATATGTATAAACGTCTCATATGAGGGAGAGTCAAATCTTCCAGATCAAAAATGACATTTAAGAGCGGTTAAAGGAATAAATAAAATAGTTACTATAACCTACACGTACATTTTTAATTGAGTGTTCCTTATTAAAAAAATGTAAACGTCACTGGTATGCCTCTTCCCCCCTCTCCCTCCCCCATTACCGCTATCTCCTTCTCCCCATCACCTCCCACTCCCATCCCACCTCTCTCCCTCTCCCCAGCGCACCTCTCTCTCCCTCTCCTCAGCGCACCTCTCTCTCCATCTCCCAAATACACCTCTCTCCCCAGCGAACCTCTCGCTCATTCTGCCCAGCGCACCTCCTGCTCCCTCTGCCCAGCGCACCTCCTGCTCCCTCTGCCCAGCGCGCCTCCTGCTCCCTCTCCCCAGCGCACCTCCTGCTCCCTCTCCCCAGTGCACCTCCTGCTCAATCTCCCCAGCGCACCTCCTGCTCCCTCTCCCCAGCGCACCTCCTGCTCCCTCTCCCCAGCGCACCTCCTGCTCCCTCTCCCCAGCGCACCTCCTGCTCCCTCTCCCCAGCGCACCTCCTGCTCCCTCTCCACAGGGCACCTCTCGCTCCCCATCGCACTGCTCTCTCCATCCTATCACCTCCTCTCTCTCCCTGCATCCCCCAGCTTTGGGGCAAGGTGGCGATTGGAGGAATTGAGTATGGGGGTGATCGGACTCACCTGCTCACAATCTGTGTTCCACTGCAGCGTCTGCCTGCCTGATGTGGTCTACAGATACAGCTACGAGTATCCGAACACTGCTTTGAAAAATCTGGGGCATTCTCCCAGTAATGCTGCAACATTTCTCTGACATTTCTGCAGAAAGACTAATGGCCCATCTGATTAACACAGCGGGGGTCCCTGGTCAGTTTGAATGGGACTGCCAGGGACCCCCACTGTGTTAATCCAATGGGCCATTAGTCTGTCTGCAGAAATGTCAGAGAAATGTTGCAGCATTACTGGGAGAATGCCCCATATTTTCCAAGGCAAGTGTTCGGATACTCGTGGCTGCACCTGTATCTGCTGAGTGGGCGTGGGATGCATGGTGACACCTAGTGGGCCACATGCGGCCTGCAGGCCAAATGTTTAACAGCCCTGGACAACGCGATGTAAAAATATATTGGACCCTAAGCCATATAAGTCCCAGTAAGAAGTAGAGAAACTGAAAGTAGAAATTGCCCTAAACTCTCAATATGTTAAAATGTATTACTGTAGCATGTTGCCTAGAACATCATCTTCTGAAACCAATTAAACTTCACATACAGTTCTAAACCTACTTCTCAAAATACTACACAAATGTATTTTGTAATCTCCACCACCTTACTCAAAATCTAATCCCGAATTTACTAATCATGCTATAATTTCTTCCGTGTGGTGAGGTAAAAAGTTACTGCAGTTCATACAAACAAACAAACACAAGACGTTGACGGTAAAGAAGAACCACTTGGCCCACCAAACCGCCTCACTTTTCTATCTGTAGTTAAACAATTGTATTGGATCCTTGCCTTTGATTCATGTTAAGATAACCTCTAGGTTTATCCCGAGCATATTTGGAATTCCGTTACTGTACGAGCCTCCACCCGATCTGTTGGGAAGCTGTTCCATGAATTCACCACCCTTCCCAGGAAGTAGAACCTCCTCTCATTTCCCCTTAGCCTCACATCTGCAATTTCAGAGCATGACCTCTGGTTTCCGTTTTTTTTCTCTGAAATGTACCTCCCAGGTGTACCTTGTTTACACCCTTGATCTTCTAACTTACAACCTGGACATGTGGTCCTTTATTTATTTTAATTATAAAATGTTTTACCAGGAAATTATACCGGTGCGCCGACGAGTATTCTAAAACTTGCCTTGGAAAATCTGGGGCTATCACCAACAAGACCCAGGTACATGCTGGGTACATGCTGGGTACATGCTGGGTACATGCTGCAAACATTTCAGTGACATTTCTGCAGAGACTAATGGCCCATCGGATTAATACAGCAGGGGTCCCTGGTAATCCCATTCAGTTTGAATAGGACTGCCAGGGACCCCCGCTGTTAATCCAATGGGCCATTAGTCTGTCTGCAGAAATGTCACTGATATGTTGCAACATGAACCCAGCATGTACCTGGGTCTTGTTGGTGATTGCCCCAGATTTGTTTTAGAATACTCGTCAGCACTACAGTACATTGAGAGTTAGCTCTATTTTTCTAGTATGTCCTGGGCAAAGAGTTATGGTGACAATATATGATTGCCTTAAATGGACAGAGGTTAAAATGTATGTTTAAAGACATTTCATGGACAGCTAGAGACCATATATGTTATGGGCGTATGTAACAATTACAGACAAGATTAAAATGTGAGACAGCTGAAGTCTTGAAAGGACTTAGACTGGTGGTAACTTTGAGAGTCTCGGGCAGATTGTTCCGGATGTGAGGTGCACGGTAAGAGAAGGAGGAGCGACCGGATTCTTTGTTGAATCTTGGGGCCGTGAACAGTAGGAAAAAAGACAAAAGGAAAAAAGTGCAAAAACCCATGGTGTAGTATTGTCAGTTTATATGAAAGAAGAAACGGTTATAAACACTTTCACAGGTAAGTTGTTAGAAGGCACATCACTATTGGTAAACTGGATTGCAAATAGAGTCCGGAACAATCGTAGTCCACTTGTCTGTTTAGCTGGGTGTTCACTGTCTTCCCCTGCTGTCCTCCACTGGGTCAGCGGCGTGCATCCGCTTCCGCTTCACGTGACACGTAGCTCGTGACGTCAGTGTGTATGTCGTCGAACGGGGGTTGGGCATTCGGCAGACACTCACTCCCCCTCCAAGCCAGACGTGCAGGATCTCAGGATGCTCCGTGCGTCCGTTTGTAATGTCCAGTAGTGTCCACTTACAGGCAACCTTTGCGTAGGGCTGTTAGGTAAGAGCGCCAGCTGACACACCTATATACCATAGGGATTATCCCTACAATTTTTTCATACATTTCCATTACTATCAGCATTATTTTTCTTATCTTTTGCCGTGAACAGTGTTTTGGGGTCAGATCACAGATAACCAATGGTCCCTGGAGCTTAAAATACTGCTTCATTTCAAACCTGTTGAAGATCTGCAAAAAAGCATACTACCCCTTTTAGACCATCTGTAATGTCAATAAAAAATACATTAAAGAGAGCACCGGCCCAAGTACAGATCCCTAAGGTACTCCCCTGCTCCCCTCTCTTCGGAGTGGACTCCATGTACCACAACTATGTTGCATATCCGCAAGCTAATGTGTTTCCATTCAGCCACCTTGCTTTGCTGGTCTTAGATGTGGAACAATAGCAAAGACTTAACAAAAACATAGGTAAGGTACATACACTGCCTCACCGTGATCTGCTACCTTAGTCAACTAGTAAGACCAACTAAAACAACCACATTTTGTTTGATATTAACTCCCCCAGTAAATCGTACTGCTGGTGATCTTACAAACTGTTTGATTTTTTGGGGGGTCCCAAGCATTGTTTCCATTAATTACCGCAATGCTGATGTCAGGCTCAATGGCCTGTAGTTAGCAGCCTCTTCCCATATTCCACTCATGTGAAGTGGGACTATGTTTACCCTCTTTCAGTGTTCTGGAACTACACCTGATTATAGTGACTGGTTGAATAATGTTAGCGGTGTTGCAGGTACCTCTCTAAAGCAGGGGAGCTCGACTACACTCTTCAAGCTCTCCCAAAACAGGTCAGGTTTTCAGGATATCCCAGCTTCAGCAGTTGGTTCAATCAGAGGCTCAGACGAAGACCGAGCCTCTGATTGAGCCACCTGTGCTCAAGCGGGGACTGATTGAGCCACCTGTACTGAAGCAGAGACTAATTGAGCCACCTGTGCTCTAAGGACCTGATCCACAAAATTACATGAATGACTTAATGAGATGCTAACTAGAGTTAATGGGGATCTTCAAAGCGATGCATTAAGTGGTGTTTTGATGCTAAGACGATCTGCCGTTAACTTTAACAGATGTTGGCGCAAATAGTATGCAAAAGAGGTTTAGATCACTTCAACGCATATCCCCTGCAGTCTGATAAAGTTAACGCGGGACTACGCGCTATGTTATTTTAAGTCATGCCTATTCGGGTAGAAGAATATTTATTGGCCTTGTCCAGGGTTCTGAAATGGGCCACTTTGGCTTCCTACAGTATATTACCAAGGCAATATAGGAAGCCAAAGAGAATACCCGACTGGCACCCATCTCTCTCCACTTTTAAGACCTATCTAAAAACATACCTCTACTGCATACATATTACAACTCTGTATTCTGCCAAGGTCTTTTGTAATTTGCCTACCTGTATGCAGAAAGCTCAGGACAGAATTTACCTCCATCCGTTCTTGTTTAACTTCATCAATCTCGTCATCTTCCATCAAGGCCAGGAGCTCTCCAGTCTGGTCAAGGGAGTTGAGAAAGTCCTGCGCAAGCTTCTGACGTTTGTTTGCATTGTTGGCGCTGGTGCTGCAGAGTTTCTCTGTATAAAGGGAACAGGCGAAAAGCAAATTATCCTTCCACATCTGCCCATCGGATGTGTCAGCAGACACCTACTACTGTATATGGTTCCATAAAATGAAATGTGAGCGGAGCGGTGACCATGGGACTACAGTAGGAGGGCGGCGTAAGTGCGCCGAATTGTAGCTTTTTCAGACCAGGAACAACTTGTGCAGTTAAAATGTTAAGGACCGTACATGAACATTTCAAATAAAAACTATTTTATTAGAAAAAGAAAAAAAAACGAGAACATTCTTTTCAAGATAGTCAAAACTGTGCGAATAACATATATTTAAAAAACCTTCTGAGTTATGTTAATTACTGCATAATGCCTTCCAAAAATACGCTTCTCCTTCCTGAAAGATATTATTTCAGGTGTTTTGAATCTCTACGCAGACCTTTACATGGAAAAGAGAAAATAGCAAGCTCCAAAAAGCTACTGATGTTTTTCATCAAAATTGCCGTATAATAATAGGACCACTAAGGGTGAAAATGCCATTAAAATGTACTTATGCCACTAAAATCATTCCAGATCCAAAGTCTGCAGAGAAACACAAAATGTTACAGTGAGAAAAAGTTAACTGCTCATACAAATGTGAAATGTCTTGACACTAGTTCATACATTTAGTAAATGTAGCAAGAGATCAAAAGTGCCACATCAAAGATAATCCATTAATCAAAAGCCGGGATTCACTAAACTGCAATGCAGGGTACTGCACTCCAATCCAGCGTTAACCGTCTGTGAATTGAATGGCAGTTAACGCCATATCGGGATGTAAAACATAGCCAAACAGTTTTAACCTGGCTCACACTCAAATGTATCCATGAGTACAGGCTTGTATGAGTGTATGGATCTAGGAGTGCAGGCTTCTATGAGTATGTATCTAGGAGTGCAGGCTTGTATGAGTATGTATCTAGGAGTGCAGGCTTGTATGAGTGTATGTATGTATGAGTGCTTACTTGTAGCTGTATGGGGCCTTTCCAGTAACTCTGAATTGTGACAAAAGTCTTCTAAAATACAATTAGCACCGAATTTGCATGTTTTGTTATTCTGTAAGCCCTTTTCACATGTCCAAACCATGCATGGAAGGCTTTTTTTAGAAACGTTCTCATTCTGGCAGTGCAAATCCGAGTGCTGTGACCAAATCACATTTTTTTGCAAACTCGCTTTAGTAGCTCTGATAAGTGCCAAAATCTAAATTGCTTCTAAACAATTTGCATTGTTTTTTCGCTACTTCAAAGCAGGCGAGATAGGATTTGTGATTTCCCTGCAAAAAAGGGAGAACTTCCTAACTTAATAGTATCTCCAGTTCTATATGTGTCCCCTCAAACACCCCTTCAAATAATTTAGGGAGAGATGTCTGTGCTGAAAGAGGAACATACCTGAGGTATCCTGGGAGATATGCTAATGACTATACTAAGTATATTTAAATGAGTCACACATCCTAAAATATATCCTTAAGACCAGTCAAAGGCCCTTGTGATGAATGGGGTACCAGTGTCGAACCTAACAGGATTAAAACCCACAACCCTGTCATCCAGGGCAGCAGCTCGAGCACTGAAATAAACCAGATGTTGGGGAACTGGTATCTCAGGCGTCCTCATTTGTTTTTGAACATGGAACATTGAACAGGCGATCAGAAAGTGGAAATGGTCTGCTTTTAAAGCAACAATAGTATTCCCCCTCCCTATATTAATATGTAAAGCATGTGACAATGTATCATTCTATATTCTTACCGACACTGGTAATCGTTTGGTATTCCTGTTATAAAATCTGTAAACATCCTGATTGTGTGCCTAAAATAATGGCCGCCTTTCAGTTTCAATCAATCCTTCAGTCAGTGTAACTCAGCAGCTACAATGTATCCTTATAATACTAAGGTAACATTATCTATTGTTACAGTTTAGAGCTCAAACTGCTGGGAATATTGGCAACAAATGATCACAAACAGGAAAGTGTTACAAATATCTTGCACTGCTTGGGAGGTGTGCTAAAGCCTGCTATAGAAATCAAAGGATGCCATTAAAAATGGCATTAAGGGTTGAATAAAATAAAAAGTCACTATTATCTAATACTACAGAACTGATTTATTTAAGAAAGAACATATAACAATTAACATTTTTGCTGCTCAAAAGTATGCTGTGACAACAGCATTTCCCAGCTTCTGGGTTAGTTAAATGTTAGAGCTGCTGCACGGAATAGCAGAGGTTGTGGGTACTAGTCTTGTTGGATCTGATAGTAGTATTCCCTTTAACACAAGGGCCTTTAGACTGATTGGTTTTTAGGATGTGTGACTCATGCCAATATCTATACAAAGTATATTTAAATTACTTCCGGGGTACCTCAGGTATGTTCCTTTTTTAGCAGACATCTCTCCCTAATTTATTTGAAGGGAGGTTTGAGAGGACATATATACAACTGGAGGTTAGGAGGAAGTCCTTCCCTTCCGTGTTTGGGAGTACCTGTAAAGAGCTCCCAAACAATTGCTTAAAAAAACTATTTTATGGTTTTATTTTATAATCTAATTTGATATATTTTGGTGTGGGAATACTAAGGGGATATTTTGTTGGGAGTTGGGGGTTTATTTTTATGGTTTAAAATAGTTTTTAGTGCTGAGGTGGAGTTTCATGCTGGGGAGAGAGGAATTAACAAGGGTGAAAAAGAAAAAGGAAAAGAAGACCTGCAGGTTAAAAAAAAAAAAAAACAGCCAGTTTTCCTCCCTAAATCCTTAATTATACCCAAAACTGCAGACCTGCAAAGCGATCTGGTGACGTCATCGTAGCGATGTCGCTGTGCTACATGAACGAGATTTGTAGCGCACTGCAGGGAGACATGGCCAGATTGGTTGGTTGATGATGCACTGCGATTGGCTGTGCAAATTACGTGACGCCGCTGTCGTGTGTGAATAACAAAATCTCAAATCGCTTGAGGAGACAAACGCTTTGCAGTACGTTGCGGCGCTTATGTCGTGCTTGGTATGTGCACTCGGTTTGTTTTATTTTTCAGGCGCGCGTCGTCGCACGATTTTTGGTATAATCACGGCCTTAGCAGAGAAGCGACAGCTCCTATCTGCCCCTCTCTCCCCTTGCACTAGCTCCTTCCCTGACCTAAAGGCTAATAATATCATGCCTAAGGGGTGGACGGATAGTAGGGCACAGGGGGCTGTACCCAGGCCTCTGACCCCCAAACCCACTCGCTCTACAAACACTAACCACGACCACAGTCGTCTTGTACATCGAGTGCCCTGGCCACACCTCCTCCCGCAGTGTCTTCTTCAAACACCTCCAGTGGCAGCTTTTCCATTAGGCCTGTGTGGCAAAATTTGGGGGTAACAAAAACGTCCGCCCCCAAATGATAGATTATCATTGTAACGCGAGTCCGTGCGACGTCATGTTGGTGACGTTCACGGCAAAATGTTACGCTGCGGTTCGAAAGAAGAAGGGAGGCAGCCAGGAGGCGGCCGCCACATGTAAGTGCCTAGGGGCGGCGGATCTTGAAATTCGCCGCTGACCACCTCACGTCGACATCTAGTGGGGTGGTGACCCTGTTTTCATTGTCATTTCAGACAGAGCTACTGCTTGCTAAAGCTGTTGTTCCAAGCTGTCTATTGCATGTCAGAGTTCGGCTTGAGGACACTTGAGAATGCAGTTCTTCGCCAGACAAGCGAGTGGTGCTCAGGGGTGATTTCAATTGCACCCTCGAGGCTCTGGACTGGAATGGTACAGAGTCACACCCGTACTCTGCATTGACCCTGTGGGAGATTATTGTCCGCAACTCCCTGGTAGACGTCCGGCGAGAACAACATCCCGGGGCATCCACTGAGTTCACCCATGTTAAGGGGTGTACGGATGAACGGATGTCCTGGTCCCGGATTTACAGGCTGTATCTATTCAACCGCAGCCTGTCGTGAGCCTAGTCCAGTGCTATTAGGCTGGCCCCGTTCTCGGACCACAATTGTGCGTCCATGATGGTGGCGCTACTACCAGCAGTGCCCTCGGCCGCCTATTTAACTTTAACAATACGTTGTTGGATGACAAGGGGTTCGCAACATCGGTCTGGGAGTTTTGGATGCCCTGGAGAGGTTGCAGGCCAGACTTTGCCACGTTAGAGCAGTGGTGGGACGTGGGCAAGGTTCGCTTGTGCCTCGTGTGTCAGTAGCACGCCAAAGGTGCTAGCAGACAGCGCAATGCTGGGATTGAGGCCCTTAGGGGTGGAAGTGCTCGACCTCGAGGAGCGCCTGTCTGCCTCAGGGGAGCAATACCTGCAGAAAGCGTACGTAGAGAAGAAGTGCACTCTCCGAAACTTGGAAGATCAACGAGCTCAGTGTTCCCATGTCCAATTTCTTCGGGAGATGGGTTATGGGTGCTACTAGAATAAGCCCTGAGTATCTATAAGTGCTTTCTTGCTTGTATGACTGTATGAATACATGCTTGTATGGGTTTATGTATCTATGAATACATGCTTGTATGAGTGTATGTAGCTATGAGTACTTGCTTGTATGACTGTATGAATACATGCTTGTATGAGTGTATGTAGCTATGAGTACTTGCTTGTATGAGTGTATAGTGCATGTATGCATGAGTGATGTACAGTATGAGTGCAAGCCCAGTATGAGTGCAAGCCCAGTATGAGTGCAAGCCCAGTATGAGTGCAAGCCCAGTATGAGTGCAAGCCCAGCATGGCCCTATAATGGGCCCTAATAATTTTGTCTCTCCCTGCTTTCAACCAAGTTAGGTATGTTTATTACTATATTTGTAAGCTCCATTTGGCGTGCCCATTCGTTGTTGCAAATACATATTTTAAGTAATGTCATCAACATTAACATCAGCAATGAAATGTCATACTGTATACAGTAAGTTTTCACCTGAAATCAATACCAACAATAAGGTGAGGGGTTGAGAAACATTGCATTAGCACACTTGAATTATTGTTATTGAATAATACTATTTTTGGAACATACTGCAGTTAAACACATTTTATTGTGCAGACATTGTACTACTGCATGCAGCATATCAATCACATTCATACCGTAAATATGGTGATAATTCAATAGAAATGCCACAAGTTTGACAATTTCACCTGAATATTTGCTATTTAATCAGCCTGTCTAAAAGTATTGTAAGGTTAGATTAACTATTGGGTATCCCCATCCCTACCATCAATTCCTCCGTTTTATCACATAGATATTCATGTGGATATCTGATACTTCTGTGGAAGCACAATAAACATCCAGTCTTCAGTTTAAAAAACAATGTAAGCGGTTAAATCAGCTCTGTACAGTCCCTTTTTCAGCTGAGAACTCAATAAGTCCTTCCTCCCTCCGAGATCTCGATGCTCAGATCTCTGTACTGTGCATCACTGACCATACCAGATAATCCAGACGTTTCCCTCTGTGTCCATCATTCATTTGCCCAGTTCCAAAGTGCGAGGAAACAGTTTCAGGCGAGGAGAATCCTGCCTCTGCAGCCAACACAACATAGACAAACACATTCCTCAAAATACAGGTCTCCTCTAGGACAGAGGTACAAAGTAGAGACACGATGAAATGTCCATATGGGACCTGAAACGTTCTTTCTCCTCTGTTCTTGCCTGTTACAATTAATGAAGAATTGCATTGTGAACTTGTGAGTAGAGCTCTACTTTGTACCTCTGTCCTAGAGGAGACCTGCATTTTGAGGAATTTGTTTATCATTAATTTGCCCATCACAACTTTCAAGCATTAAAGGTATCATGATAACGTCTACTTTTTTCCACGTCTACACAAATACTACAGCATCTTACTGCTCTATTCATCTTTTTGGTGGCTCATTCCTCACTAACATGGTGAAGATGACAAGACATTGAAAGCTTGGCTCCAACACATTTGGTATTTGAATACTAAAAAATACTAATTGCCAAATATTAATTTCATCTCGCAGTTCAAGTTCTGAAATCAGAATCCATACTACTGTACACAAAATAAATAGAAACAACACACAAGTTCTCTCCTTGGCACTTGCATCAGTGAGTCATCGCACCAGGGATAATACATTCTTTATATGTCAATGTTTACTGACATAAAGCATTATGCAGAAAACAATTGAGTTAATTCTTTAACAGCTGTCCTTTGCAATACATGTCAAAGCTATCCCTTCTACCCATTGCCACCACACTAAAATTACAAACACTGAAATCAATTATGGTTTAAAATCAGTTTCAGTTTCTCTAGACATCTCTGGAAGGAAACAGCATCCTCAATAAACCAGTATGTTGTGCTTATTACTGGAGTTGTACAAAACTTTCGCATGCAAGAGTGAAACATGCGACATGTGCTCTTTTTCAACCATAGGGGGGAAAATGCGCAAGTGATTCCCCATGGTGTAAATCAGGAGTCTTAGACCATATGCATTGTAGTTTCGCTTACTTTTGCTAAATTTTTGAAGTCACAATTCATTTAATGCAGACACATAAATGGGGCTCAGACACCATGTGCTTCGGCATTTGGGAGGGGAGTTTCAGAAGCTCGGCCCCAATCAGCAGCTTTGTGTAAAGTAAATAAAACAGACTTTTGCCAAACCATCATCTTACTCATCAGATCAGGAAAACAAACTCGCCACCACCACCATGGTGGAAAAAGTTGTCCATAAAAAAAAAAATCGACTACACTAGAAGAAGCTTACAGAGAATAACCATCAATGCCAAACTAAGCACACGTGTGGCTAATACTAAATGTGAGTGAGAGGGAAGGTGAGTATTCTTCTGAATGTGGATAGGCCGTAACCCTGTGTGTGTGTGTACAAGGAAACCACCACCAGCAGAACAACCTGTGAGGGGAGAGTCAGGGTCTGAGTCTGATCCACCCTCCTATTCAGAAGTAAAATGTGCAACTGCAAGGACAGGGACATGGAGGCTCACTCATCAGAAGTATAACGCATTTGCTCTATTTCCAGTTGGGGGCGGGAGAGGGGGAGTTGGGGGCGGGAGAGGGGGAGTTTGGGGGCGGGAGAGGGGGAGTTGGGGGCGGCAGAGCTGGGGGCGGGAAACGTGGGGACAGGAGAGGGAAAGGTGGGCGCGGGAAAGGTGGGGCAATACTACATACACTCTCACTCAATAAGAATGCAAATACTATCACATACTCAACAACACAACACTCTAACCCTGACAGCATCAATCACACCACTAGACAGTCTCAGTCTCTCTGCCCCCCTCCCCCGCTTCTGTATACACCAACACCCAAAAACTCACAAGCAAATGTGACTGGTCACACCGGTCAGATCTCTTATAAACTTTTATTTGATGCAAACTTTGGCATACGCTCTCCGATTCTGCAAATCGTTTATGCTGCCGTTTCGCTTACCATCTGGCAACATTGTGCTGGAAGGTTACCAATTTGCAGCATTATTAGCCCTTTGAGACTTAGCGAAAAGTTTCACAAGTAATCGAATTTGGAGGGGGAGGGAGAAACGTGAACCCCTTCATTGCTCATGGGCAATTTCCACAATTAGTGTTTAAAGCCCCATGGCTCCTATTACATATGTTGTGAAGCCGACATATGCTCGTCAGGGGAGCTTTAAGGTCCAATTAGTGACTACAAATCTACAATCCTACCTTCAAGATCATCTTCTTCGATGCCTTTCAACACTTTGGACTTGTAGTCACGGAAGACCATATATTTCAGCAGTCTTCTAAGTTTTTTCTAGAAAGGTAAAACACAAACAGCAATAGAACATAATACAACATGTACCATCAGGAGGGATATTTAGAATGTAGCTGTAGTTCTGAGGAAAGCTTTCAATATAGATTATTCATGGTGTAGAGTAGATAAATGGAACACAACGTATGTAGTAATCGCATTGTTACAATGGTGTGTGAAAGCAGAAAGACTCACTAAAATTAAAGGTACCAGCTCTTTACCGTTTCAGTGAAAAGGGATTTCTAAGTTCACTCAGCACCAGCTTGGAAAATCGCAGGGCCCGGTGCAAACTGAGTGCGGGGCCTCTTACACTGTTCGGAACCTTACCACTGGGGCGGTTGAAGGAAGTCCAACCAGGTTCCGACACAGAAGTTGGGCCCCACTGGAAATAGGGCTCGGCTTCCATGATCACCACCTGGGTGGGTTAAATCCCCGGGTGGGTTCCCTCCCTCGCCACCCCTCCACAGGTGGGGTCCCAGGGAAGAGTGCAGGGCCTCTAAAAGAGCGGGGCCCAGTGCAGTGGCACCACCATAAAGCCGGCCCTGCCAGGGGTCAGCACCTTAGTAGTTAGTCTGTGGGGGTTGATAAAAGAAATAACTTACCTTATCTCGGCGCATCAGGAATAGAAGATCTTCAGCAGAGATAACCCGAGCCCCCCTCAGCTGAGAAACATCAGCGGCCTGCTGCAGCTAAAGAGGAAATCATATATAAGACCAGGTGAGGAATACTGGAGGCAGATTTACTCAAAAACATATCAAAAAAGAATGTTTATATCCTTCAAATCTTATGTACACTTATTTTTTTCACGCCTCATAATGAACATTTTCAAAGGTAGGGCACTACTTTTACATAGGTGTTTGAAATATAGTTCCTGTCTTCTGACATTGCTCTGTGTGCAGCAACATATACAGCAACCAGGCCCCTACTGCCAGAGAGATTGTTAATGTATACGCAAATGGGAATATGGCGAATAACCCCATCACATTATTACTCTCAAACAGTTAGAATAAGTAAACATTTTAAACATTAAAATTGCAACAAATAAACTATACAATACATAGCCAGTGTCTTTCTAAGGCAGTGTGGACATTGCATCAGTAACCCCTACATTTACATAAGCAGCTTGGTTTAACCCTTATCCACGGCCCTCCCAGCTCCAGGAATCCCCGCTGAGATATTTCATTTTGAATCACCTGGACAAGTAAAAACATGGCTCCCAGGGTCAGCCTTCGTCTAGCACCCAATAGAGAGCTGTGATATCATTGGGAAATGACATTGCAGCTGTCTATAAGGTTACCACACCACTTATCTTTGTATTTCCTTGTATGAACTGGCAAAGAAAAAGAAAAAAAAATATATATATATTTTTTTTATAACATTTATTTATTTATTTATCAAGAACAAAGCTGATTCCAAGGTTAAGCTCAAAAAAAAAGGTGGAAAATATATTATTTTGGAGGCTGATAGTTGCTTTAATGTTTCTTAAAGTGCAATATTAAACATGCAAAATCACTCTAAAATGAATTGCAATTTGATGAAATTAAAAAACTGGCTGTGACATTCTGACTTTAATGGAATCTTACAAACCATATTAATTTGCAGGTAAATAACACATTTTGTGAGTTTGTCTTCTTTGCATAGCCACGAAATTGTAAGCCACAACCAAATGATATCTTAAAATTCAGTTTTTGCCCAGTTTGCATATGAAAGATGCATTTCCGCGTGTTACTGCCCTGTTTCACATGGAAATGCCATTACCGGATTTGAACTGGTGCTATTTATCTAGTCCGTTTGTAGCTTGTGAGAATTTGAGTTGTAAACGACTTATAATTTAAAAATTTCGGGAAAAACCTACATTTTCAAAAATTTCTTTCAAAAAAAAGTTTACCAGTGCAAGTAAATGTATTTATCTTTTTAAATACTTAAAATGGCCTTCAGTAGGGCCAACCACTTAATTAGCAGACACAAGGTCTGACTTTTGCAGCCTTTATTTACTGTAGTCTTGCATATTCTCTACTTCCCAATTAGATTGTAAGCTCCTCGGAGCAGGGACTCCTCCTCCGAAATGTTACTTTTATGTCTGAAGCACTTATTCCCATTATGTGTTATTTGTATTATTTGTTATTTATATGATTGTAACGTGTGTTACTGCTGGGAAGTGCTATGTACATTAATGGCATTATATAAATAAGGACATACATACATACTTCCGACCCATCTTCCCTTCTAAATTCTGCAAACAGATCACACATCTGTGATCCACAGCGCCATTAACAGGCTTGATACCGTTCTATAACATTGAATCGTTGTGAAGCCACTCAAAAGGAATGATTTAATTAGTATATAATACCACATGAATGTAAAAGTCATATATATGACATGCATATGACCCCTTATATATGTATCTTCCCTTGTGTATCTCAGGATTCTTCAAAGGAACCATGGCTGTTGGGATATACATAGTGAAGATAATAGTGTTGAAGGCACCTACATAAGCAAGCTAAGGCTGCGGCCCGCTGGCGCTGACCGCGCTCATGCTTGAGAGCGGTGATGTAACCAGCTCTCCAAGCAAGAGCGCCGGGTGTCCTGGCTATTTCGCAAACGCGCGCGTGGCGGGGGGGGGGGGGGTGGGGAGGGGAGGGAAAGGGGCTTTGCAGGTAAGCTGAGCGCGGTTCAAAGTCACTTTTCTCTGTTTATGTAAGCGCCAAGCGTGGGTGAGCGTGTGCCCGCGCACGAGCATGCGTGAGAGGGGACGCCAACATTTAAATTGCGAGAAGCAACCTTGCCAAGCACCGCGCGGTCAGCGGGAGCGTGGCCGCAGCCTAAGGCTTTGGACATGGTCAGGCAGATGGCGCTGAGGCAGCGGACTTACCCTCGGCACCCTTTATGAGGGCGGCTTTAGGAGGCGTGCGGAGGCGGAGGAGACAGATCAATTTAAGTTTTGGTGCCGAGGGGAGCGCAGGGCCGGGCACGTGAGCGGTTCGTCCAATGAGGGCGAACCAGCTCCGTGACGTCACTGGCCCACCCCCAAACACGCCCCCAGACGGCGCGCGCACTAAGGCCAGGGAAAGCACCCGCTTTCCCTCAGCCTGCGTGCGCCTCCGTACGGCTGCAGTCTCTATGGACTCAGCCTTAGTCTTCCAGAAATCCAAGCCAGAAATACAAAACACAACACAGTTACATTGTTATATTCGGAAAGAACATTTCATTTTAATAAGATACAACTTAAATGAAAGAAATCGCCTCCAAAGATACAAGCAGCATGGTCCTTTACAGATAAAAAAGCAATACAGTTTTTTATTTTTTTATTATTATTACAGGATTGAAGCAGGAGGTCTCTGGCGCTTAACTGTGTTAATTTCAGCTCGGGGACCCCCTTCTTCCAGAGATACTTACCTATCTGAGGAGTGTCAGTATTAATGCCGCCAGGGAACAGTGTGCCTAACAAAATGGCGGCATTTAAAGATCCCCCCCATCATGCGGGCCAATAGGAATCCATGACGTTTTCTGATGAGGCTTCCTATTGGCCAGCGTGACCGGGACATTTAAACCTCACAAGAGATACCGGGCCCCCCTTACGCAAGTATCTCAGGAAGCAGGGGGTCCCCGGAGTTGAAATTAACACAGTTCAGCTCCGGAGACCCCCTTCTTCAATCCTGTAATCAAAAAATGTAACCTGTATTCCTGCTTTAATAAAAATGTAAAGCTTCCCATCAACAAGAACAAGAACCTGACGTGACACTTTAACGCACCTGAAAACCATTTACTGAAATTCTACCTACATCCACCTGGCACACACCAGCAACGTTTCACTCAATATCACTGTCTGAATTGGTGCATTAATAAAAAAAAATTCGATCCCATGCTGCTATGATTTGAATTAGGCCTATTCAGAAGTTGAAAAGATCAACAAAAAACAGTAGCTGTTTCGAATATCCAAATGAAAGGGAAAAATAAAGGATTTCAGTTTTGGCAACGCTACAGCGGGTACAGGCTCAATCCATAAATCAGAATACTCCACTGCACTCATTTTTTTTTTCCACACTAATCAGACGCATACAAAACATTAACTGTATCTAGTGCAGACAACAGAAAACATAGTACGTGAAACGTTAGCGCCATTTCCCCAGCGAAATTCACTTGGGCCCTTAATGCTACAACGAGGGCAGAGGCTAAGGGAGTTCGCAGGAACTCATAAGCAACAGTAACATAATCTAACTTGAAACTGCCCTGGAAAATGTAAGAATGTGAAAAATGATCGTCCTATTTGCTTGGCAGAAGTAAAATCAACTTTTATTCTGATTAGGTTCAGGGCATGCGAGGTACTTATATTTCCACCAGGAAAAAAAAAATTAAGCATTTTCGGAAAATGTTATATGCGGAACGTATTTATTGCTGCGTCCAACTTCTGATTAGTTCGTTTTCCCCCCCTCCCTTCTTTTTTTCCTTCAGTTAGGCAAATTATTGTACAGTATGTGTGATGGTGTACTCAGAACTGAACATTCATGAAAATATAGGGTTTACTTAAAGGTTTATTACCACTTCAAGAACTGTTCTTTAAAATATATATACATATATATATATATATATATATATATATATATATATACACATACACATACATATACATATATATATATATATATATATATATATATATATATATATATATATAAATAAAACTGAAAGAATACCAAATACGACTCCCTAATAGTTTAAAAAAATACTCTTCTGATTAAAGAATGGAGAACAAAAATCAGTATGTTATAAAAGGAACTGGCTAGAGCCAATCCAAAATTATTAATCAAACTACCATTTGAGAAGCCATAATGTACTCATGATGTGTAGAGTTGAACAAAAGATACTGTACTACACATGGTTTCTAACAATATTCTCATTCTATCATTGGCTGTCCCTTTTCTCCATCAATGCCCCAGACTTTGCAATGTGTTAAGTGCAGGAGAAAAATCAGAAAGCTCAAATGCAGTAGACTTCAAGACTACACTTCTTTTTTTGGGGACCGTCTGAAATTCAGAGAAAGTCGTGTTAATTTGACCTTTCACAAATTTTGGGGGGGAAAAAATGCAAGTGCGATAGTAAACAGTGAGATTTATTTTATACTGGGTAATAAAAATAAATCCTGACGCTGGCACTGTGCCTGAATACCAATAGCACATCAATTTCATTATTACATTTTAATAGATGGTAAATGAGGATAGTTTTTGCATATTATTCCTTATATTTCTTAACTACATTAAATGCATCTTCATACTCGAAGAAATAAGTATGCAACATATACATAGAATCTGCAGGCACACAATGAAGGACCTTACAATGCAACTCTTGTACTTGTTTTCATATTACTCCAAGAGATCTCGCCTTTCCCTTTAGAAATGCGTTTTTTATTTTGTTTACTCCACGGTTCGCGGTGGAGCATCTATGTCCCGCCGTGTGCCGTTTGGCTCCTTTGGCCTGGTTAGTCGACGGGCTAGATTTAGATTTAAACGCGTTAATTCCCAGTTGCGTCTCCCTGTGTCCCGTGGTTGTGGGACGATGTTCTCCCGTCATGATTATATGCCCATATGTTCACCAGTTTTATATGTTTAAAATCAGTAAATTGTACAGTATCACATCACCAAAGTATATCTTATCTTGATCACTCAGATAAAGGCACGAGTTGTCCTACTGGGGTCAGAAACACCCTACTGTCCATGGGGTAAAAAAAAAAAAAAACAACAAAAAAAAACAGTTTCATTACAAATTATTAGGTTTTAAACTCATTTTCCTATTATTGCCGTCTTCATTTTTTTTTTTTCATCCCCTTTGTGAATCACAATACCAGCGCGAGACATGCCCTCTCTCTGTGAGTAACCGGCGCAATGCTCACCCCAGAACAAATTAACCCAGACAAACCCAAACTCCCCCGGAATTCTCCCGTCTGTCGGACGCTCCACACTCGCAGCACAGAACACGCCCCAGCCCGTGGGGCACAAAGCTGCACGTCGTTGAGCTCTCCTGGACGCTCGGCAGACCCGAAGAGTTACGATCAGTGATTTGTCCATCATCAATTACCTCATTGTAGGTGTTCATATACTTTTTATTTCATACAATTTTTACCTCCAGGTGCTTTGTGTTTTCTCTTCCACTTTCTGGAGATCCCCCTTTGGTGATATCTTGAGGAACCTGGAGTGTTCCAACACATTATCAGCAAGGAGATACAAGTTGCACTAAAAAAACCTACCTGCAAACTGTGGAATCACAAGCACGGTTTCACCTTTGTACAACACATAACACCCTGTTCCAAGCTCATTTCCCTTATATGTACACGAAGCCTCAAAAAGATCTGGAGGAATGGTCAAAATACTCTGTCTCATGGTTTGCAAGGATAGCGGCTGTAAAGATGACTCTTCTGCCCGGAATCCTATATTTATTATTAGTTTAAAAAGTGTTAACAGGTTTATTTGGAGTTACAATTTTCAATGTTTTAATTAGGCCAAAGCTAGAGGGAGGTTCGGCAGTGCCTCATATCAACTCTTACTATCTGGCAGCGCCGATGGCGCAATTAGCGCTCTGGCATGTGGACTCCAAATCCATAAGGTGAGTTGAGATTGAGGACACCTCCCTCAAAAACTCACTGATAGGCTCCGTCCTGTGGATAACAAAAAGTCAGAGTGATGGGGAACAATATCCTTCGCACTATTACAGCTCTGGTATAGATTTAGCTTAAAAAAACTGACTGACTACTTTGGGCTCTTCCATGATACCGCTGTTTAACAACCCATTAATATGAGCCTCAAAAATATCAATGGTGTATAAAACCTGGTCTTCTCAGGCTCAAGGATCTACTTTCAGGGAGTAAAATTAAAACTCATGCACACCTCCAAGAGTCTTTTCAGATTCCCCACACAAACTGTTAAGTTACAGCCAAATAAGGCATTTCGGTAACCAGCAATTAACCCTAAACAAACCCAAGGGCACAACTGCATACGAGATCTGCCTTTCTGTCAAACCATGGAAAGGAAAAAATAAATCAATGGGATTTGCCAAATCATACTATATCAAAAGATCACCGCATATCTGAATGACACGATGCATACATTTAGAAATGTGTGGGGGCCCTGGTTGCCCAACATGGCGGACTTTGGGCTGGACCCATTGTCGCTTGAACTCTGAAACCCGGAGGTCCGTGTGGTGTCCCTTTGAGCGTTAGGCTTGGAATCTGAACCAGTAAAATGCTGGTATCACCAGTGCTAGTAATATCAAGATTGATCACTGGATTAGGTTACAGACGACCATAATATTTTTATATAAAAACAGGAAACTACCTACAACATTTAATAAAAATACCTTACTGCGAGACTGGATAAACCAATGTGATAAACCTAATGTATTGTTGTGAAACGATATGATGTATCCCAGATCCTCCTACCCACAATTCCCAACTATTGCATTTTTGTATTACCTTACCCCCTTTCTTTTCTGTACCAACCCCCAACAACCGACATTTAACAGTAAAAACTAAATGTTTGTACGAATTATGTTTATTGTTGGTTCAAAATAAAAACAAAGTTTAAAACAAAAAAAATCCACTGTTCAGGAGAGACGTGTGTGAAATATTTCAGAGAGGACAAAATGGAGCTCCGTGAGGGGCCCAGAGCAGTCTGAGGTTACTATAATAGAACAACAAGATGATAGTGCACAGCCACAGGCAGTCAGGGTCAGGAATAATGAAAATAATCTCCTTGATAAAGTGCCGGCTGGTACGAAACGCGTAGGAGAGCATTATACCTCCTTTTTTAAGGTGTTTTTCAATAAATAGATTTTTTTTCATTATTCTTGACCCCGATTCTCTTTGGCTGTGCGGTGTTATCTTGTTGTTCTACGTCTGGATTGTTACTAACAGCTGGCACGCCATCACTGGAGGCTCAAGTAAGGGGGTGACTGATGAGAAGAAATAAGGAAGGAGGTTGTGAGTATGAGTCTTTATTCAAGAACTGTCTAGGGACATCCCCAGTGAGGCTTAGAGGGGTGGAATAATATTCACTCACTTTTGCCTTCAGGGAATATCTGTCTTATTGTTTAGGACATAATCAAAACTCCTCACCTCCCACTACAATATTTTTGAAGATGGCTCTTCACCGCCTTTTCCACTGTGTCTTTTCATTAACACATTTCTATATTTTTGATCCAGTACTTGAGCGTCCAGCACCACCATTTTTTGGAACCTACTGAGCATACCATAATAGCCTCAAACACTAGAGAGGATTTTTAACACACAAATATACTTGACATTTAAAACATTTAAGAACAGGGAATGCTCAGGGGGCAACACACTTGTGTCACTCAACCACGTAAACGCTTGGTGTAGCGAGCAGTCCCCCTAGTTCACTGCTCCAATAACGCGATGTCCCCTTAGAAACAAGCATTATATTGAGTGGCATCCTCTGTGCGTGGTTGGGCCCCTAGACTGCCGGCCTGTGCACAGTACGTCTTGGGAACTCAAAGGGTTAAAATATAAGCAGATAAAGTAACTTTCTTAAGAAAAGAACTACAGCACAGTACCACTGGATCTAAGGGGTTACATGTGAGTGACAAGTAACAAAGGTATTTTAAATATATTTTTAATTAGTTTGTAAACATGGTAAACTGAGACTTGGGATTGATTTGAAGTGTGTGTGTGTGTGTGTGTGTGTGTGTGTGTGTGTGTGTGTGTGTGTGTGTCTGTATGTGTCTCTAGAGTTTGCACAGCCAGAGGTTCCCCCTTATTCCCCCTCCACTTATTAGTTACTGGCTCTTTGATATACAGTATCTTTTATTGGACCAACTGATTACCTGAGGCTAATTTAAACCCCCCTGTGAGGTTCAAAGGCTTGGAACTTATCGACAACTGTCTGTTAGTCCAATAAAAAGCATCACAATACAGTACCTACCTCCCCCTTCATTATTTTAATACATGTATAATATAGAAAACATTTTCAAAATAGGGTTCAGTTTGGATCTTTAAAGCAGCATTACCCTCTACCAGAGGCACATTTTCATAGCATGAGGACTGAGAACTTTACTCGCTATTTTTGGCTGTGAAGATGACCTAGTCCCCCAGATACGTACAGGTAAAGGTACAGCCGGTACTTACTTCCTGGTTTTTTAATCCCCTGCATCATGAGGGACACTAGAAAGCTGCAATGGTTGACGATAGAGCGTCCTATTGACCCGCATGACACAAAAGACTGACGCCCCCACTTTGTTTCCAAAAAGACTGGAATATGCTACTTTTACCGGTAAGTATCTTGGGACCCAGAGGGTCCCTGGAGCGGACATAGGCTCTTTTCAGCTCTACGGACACTGTGGTTCTCCCCCCCCCCCCCCCCCCCCCTGGTAAAGGAGATGGGAAAAATAATAATAATTGAGAAGTGGAACTTGCTGCTTTAATTAAGATCTCCAAACTCAGACACAATACTACCATCCATCTCCCAGTTAGGTTTCACGCTGCCATGTTTCAACCTGCACATTGTGTAATGAGTACAAACACATCTGCAGATCTCTGCCCACTGCAATAATCACTAGCATGTGTTAGCGTTCCTTATATAAAGAGGTCAGTGCTCGGTTTTACACACTTCGTTGGAGCCGGACTCTTGTAGTAAAAACTGTTTGCAATGTAACAGTTTTGACATTTAATGAGAATAACCTGGCGAATAACTTCAGCCTAATCAGTGTGTCAGAGGCCTAGTATAGTGAGCCGTGTTGGCAGTGATAGCTGCAGTAAATCTCATACACAGCTACAGTACGCTTGCCATTCATTTTCAGCAGTCGGATTGGTTGCACTGTGATTATATTTTGCCAATACGTGTGAAAATTTAAAGTGTGATTTTTTTCCCCCCCACCTCTCTCAAGGGGTGACTTACATAATATTTATATTACATGATATCATATACTGTAGATATAGATCATATAGGTGCAGTGATAGACCCCTCCCTCAGAAAGACAGGATCAAACATTATTAAAAAAAAAAATTGCCTATTTTTTTTTAACTGACGTGCAGAAATGATGCTGACATTTGTAAAAAAAAAAAAAATATTACAATTTATTTTAAGATTGATATAAAAATATTTAACCAGGAAAGATACTTTTGAAATGTATGATATCTCTGATAGTAAGTTGTACTATAGATTAAAAAAAAACAGACACAAACAGAATTATTCACCCGCAACAGAAACACCATTTCTGAGAGAACAAGTGAGCTTTAAACTTCTGCAAATCACGAAAACCCTTTAATAATTTCTCTTAATTCTACAGATCACTATTTTACGGCCCTACAAATACTATTTATGTAATATAAATATATATATATTTCCACACTGTACAATGGTGAAAAGGCGACTGAGCGTGTACTGCCTCTCTCATCCTCCTCTCACCCCCCACCTACTTCTCCTCCACCCCCTCCTTCTCATCTTCCACCCCCTCCTCTTCCTCTCACCCCCCTCCTTCTCTTCCTCTTCCACCCCCCTTCTCTTCCTCTCACCCCCCTCCTTCTCTTCCACCCCCCTTCTCTCCCTCTCACCCTCCTCTTCCTCTCACCCCCCTCCTCTTCCTCTCACCCCCCTCTTTCTCTTCCTCTTCCACCCCCCTTCTCTTCCTCTCACCCCCCCTGCACTTCCTCTCACCCCCTCCTTCTCTTCCTCTTCCACCCCCCTTCTCTTCCTCTTCCACCCCCCTTCTCTTCCTCATGAAAATTTGAAGTACTGTATGTGTATTAACCTATTCATGATCAGAGCCACTTGCAACGGGATTTTCCAGCCACGTGTTGATGGACTTACCAGCACCAAAGAGGAGAAATACACACGTATGCATGTTTTTAGTCATGTATTTTGTTTTCAATTTTCCCCTCATATTTTTTTTTCTTCAATTCCCTGACATATTGGCGAGCACGGGAAGTTAGTCCCTGTTCAGATAACGGCCATTCATATGCGTGTATACTGTATGTTTTGGATGCTGTTCAAAAGAAATAGTGTGCATTATTTCAAACCACTAGAGGTGTTTGCAGGTCAAATCTACTCATTCATGCACAGTTATCAATGAAAGCTGTTCAACAGAGACCCTCTTTTCCTTGCCCGACTCACTCTCTCTTCTGTATAGCTGATTCTTTCCATTCCAAAGCTAGAACGACTCAATTTATCTTACTTCTACAGGCCAGTTCCAGGCTTAAATGATTATTCTTTAAAAGTGTTTTTCACATGGAGGCTTTATCATTTAATCAGTGGATATCAGCAGGGGATTTTCAGATGTATAAAATAAATTCTGTGTGAAGATTGATGCTTTAGTTTTATAATAACTAAGCAGGAGTTCACGTGTGTGCCAACTGCATGTGGAAAACCGTGATTCCTGGGGCAGATAAATCACCATCTCTCCCATAGGCCCGGGCCAATTCTTTGCACTAACGCACTTCGGATACACCCTCTTGAGTAGAGACCTGCAATGCAGGTGCCTCCGTTTTTGGAACAGTGTGAAAAAGGAGTGAAAGCACTTAAAGAATAGGATAGAGCACATGTAATACATGCAGCAAGGCACAGCATGTTCAGTTTAATGCGATCACCTGTAAGCAAGTGAAAGATACAGCATTCCCAGTATAAAGCAATGCACTTTCAACCCCTAATAACAACTTAGAATATGGAAATCAAATAAAGGGGTTCTTCTGCCAGCAAATTAATTTGCCAAGTTCAATGATCATTTGTAATGCCCTCTATTCCCTTTAAGCACTGATGGATACTACAGAGATATCACTGTGAATGCATGAACAATGGATATCAGACATACAATGTACAATGGACATGCTTAGGGTGCACTTCGTATAAAGGGAATTGATGCTCTGTGGACGAGCAGTTACAGTACATACATCTTTCTCTAAACCCACCACTTACCTTTTTGCCGCCCCCTCTTGCAGCAGCATCACCACGTGATGTTGCGGTGTCATTTGATGCCGCGACGCTGCAGAAGGAGGAGAGCGACCCTGCAGGAGGTGGTAAGAGACCTTTACAGAGGACCCCACGCTCTCCCCCGGTAATCAGTTTCATTGTTGTGGGGAAGAGAGAGGGGCCTCTGTAACCGCAGCACCGGCCCCCCCTGAAATTTGCCGCCCAGGTTTAGTAGGCCTATGCTTAAATACGGGCCTGCGCCGCACCCCTCCCCCACATACAATCCCAAATGATACAGCAAACTGTATTCTGGAATTGAGTGATAGATATTATATGTCTAAATATCCCCCATAATAATGCACACTCGGAAATATTCCATGAGAGATATGGAGACAAGGTGAAGGGTTGGAGACTCTGGATATTACCTCAAACATAGAATAATTAATTATAAAGAGTCGTACCAAGTGGTGCAACTCTAAATGGTAAAGTCAGGATATTCAAGTTGAAGATCCAATAAGCACATATTACGGATTCTAGTTAAAAAGTCTGTGTGTGTGTGTACTTTTGGTTGTCGTCTTGGTCTTTTGATATCGCTTGAAATCCAGTTGAGTACAATATTCATCCAACAATGGTTATTTCTTCTTGCTATATATCCAGCCCACTGCCATTTTCATTTCTTCACCTGATGTCACAGACTTTTGTTTCCTTTCAAACGCATTCATTATTTTTCTTGTCTCTTTGGGTAATACCCAACATACATCTCTCTATACTTCTTTGGGTAATACCCAGCATGCATCTCTCTATACTTCTTTGGGAATTCCCTGACGAAGTGTTGTAAACACGAAACGCGTTGGACTGAGGGCGCATTCATTTATTTCTTTATACTGGATGTTTTATTAGTATACATTGTCCATTTGCTCGTGACCCCAAGCGGGCACTATACGGGACATTCTTGGGACTTCCAGCTTCCTCAAGCAGTGATTCACTCGCGCACGACGCCGACGCCGCCCGATGACGTCACGGATGTGCGTCTAGCGTTCCCCGAGTAAGCGGCTGACGGTGAGGCTCCCTGCTGCGGCATACAGAGCCGAATCATTCTCCGCCCCGTGTGGCGTTCACAACTGGTGTTTAGAGGGCTGGATACAGGTGACAGGACTTTCCATTGTGACACTCGGAATCGGAGTGTTCCCTTCATCTGGAGTGGCAGTTCCCCTGCGGTGACAACTGCTGTATCCTGCATGCTGTTCTACGAGACCTGTGGGAAGCCAGCTGACCTAGAAGTCCTTCACCCCGAGCACAGATTGGTAACATGTCCATAACATGTTCTGCTTAAATCTAACTTTATTGATGTACGTGTGATACTTACCAGTTTACCAATACAATTTTGTCTAAAATATTGCACAATGAGGTTTTTTGCGCTGTCTCTTTCTTTGTTTTTGCACTAGTTTGGTTGTGGAGCGGTACCACGAGCGCAGCAGCATAAACCTCTCTTATTGTAAACAGGTTATCTTATTTTTATTATTAATATCACTAAGAGCACATTAACACATTTTTTAGAGCGCAATTCACTTTTTTCCTTCTTCACCTGATGTCACAGACTTTTGTTTCCTTTCAAACGCATTCATTATTTTTCTTGTCTCTTTGGGTAATACCCAACATACATCTCTCTATACTTCTTTGGGTAATACCCAGCATGCATCTCTCTATACTTCTTTGGGTAATACCCAGCATACATCTCTCTATACTTCTTTGCGTAATACCCAGCATACATCTCTCTATACTTCTTTGGGTTCTCTGAAGATGCCGAATTGTCTATGCTTCCATACGTGAGCACATGCAGGATACACAGGTAGAACACTTTACATTTAACGCATAGTTTATTGCAAGATTGCCTTGTTTATTATGTGCACCATCCATCCATCCATCTATTTATATATATATATGTAACGGGTATTCCACCCCACCCAATCTCATATGTAGTGTGGGTGAGTAGAACATGTAGTGTTACCGGTGTGGTGCGTATACCTGTCAGGCTCACAGGAGGTCTGAGCCTCCGCTAGTGAGAGCCTGGGGTGAATCCTCTGGAACGAATCTTCTTCAGCGCCTCCACCTATGTAGGATTCTAGGGAAGTGTAGAATGACCCTACATAGGAACCCAATAAGAAACTACACACACAGTGATTATATATAACTACTTTACTTACAAATAATATAATAATAACCAGTGTCTCTCTCACGAGGAGACACTGACAGTGACGTCTCGCAGGACGATTCCCCGACACCAGGTGATCCCACCCAGTGTCCCAAGAACCCCACCCAATGTCCCGTACTCCTACAGAGATAGTCACTGGGTGACTGCGCAGTCACTAAAACCTCTAGGCCTGTTGGTGCACATGTGATGACATAATACCTTCCGAGCACTCCGGTGCTCGGGTCAGCAACAAGCTTCTCAAAGGGTCAGACGTGCGATGCATCCGTCTGATCCTATCCAGGTGATATTCTCCAGGAACCCCAAAGAGGGTCCCACCGCTTCACGGGAACACAACCGTCTCTCGGTAACACACCGTCTCACGGGAACAGCAGCCGCCGCTATCCCTAGCTATCCCTAACTAACCCTAAAGTGACAGGAACCCTAACCTAGGGCCTGTCCCTGATGAACCGCAACCTGAGGTGACTTGGGGGAAACTCCTAGGGCCTGCGGGGTTAATAACCTGCCCCACTCCCTTATCTACCCAAGTCCCTAATCCTCCCTAACTTCTAGCTACTCGCTACTCCTAACAGCCTGCAGCAGACACACCGCTCTCACTGTCAGCCTGCAGACATTCACACACGCTGCACACACTGCGCCCAGCACATGCAGCGACACACACACAGCTGGCAATCGTACACAGCCACCTGGATCCCGCAGCAAATCATCCACTGCACACACGCTGTGCCTATTTGCCAGTGCGCACAGCACTACCCGCTGTGGCACTGCCAAACCTGCACCTTACATACACTAAGGGTGACCTTCCTATCTAGGGCCGTCCCTTATCAGTTACCCACTACCCTGGTGGGGAGTTGGGGCCTACCTGGAGGGTGAGGGTACCTATCAGGATGCAGGAGCTGCACTCACTCCCTGCATCCTTCCTTCCCCTTCAGCTCCGCTGCTCCAACTGACGTGACTCATGCAAAAGCCCGGGAAATGTATCTCTTTCCTCCAGGGCAGTCCTACAGCCCTATTGGCTCCTATCAAGCACCTGGTGCCTGCCTCGCTATACCTCATGGGAATTGTAGTCCCGAGGCCCTTACTATAACATTGGGGCCGCGTGCGTTCCTCCCCTCTGCCTACACTAACTCCTAATGGCCGCCTCAAGCTCTCCCTATGCTTCCCTACCCTCGCGCGACCTCCTAAGAGCTGCCTTAGCTCCCTACCCCTATCTGCGCATGCGCGACCTATCTGGGGCTCTCCTGCCCTCGCGCGATCACTGCGCATGCGCGAGTCTCTCCGCAATGGCGGCGCCCTATCCGCCCGGCTCCGGGAGCGCCGGGAGCCCTGAGATGCGCGTGCGGCCTTGGCAACCGACCGCAAGCGTCCCCGGCAACCCCCGAGCCGGGACCTGACCGCCCTCTCCCCTGCCACTGCCGAACGGAGCCGCCATTGGACGCGGCGGCTCCCGCGATCGGCAGTCAGGTGAGGGGGGTGCGGTAGCGCTGGGGAGACCTGGCTACATATATATATGTTTTAAGTAATGGTGGGTGAAAAAGGCAACAAGGAACCTCCACCGTATTGCATATAGCAAATAAAAAGATCACTTGTGAGCACATTCACATGTCTTAGGCAGGTCTGCAACCCTGCCTTTCACCATTATCACCCAGCATACAGTGTTTCCACTGGAGCAAGGGATTCTGGGAGAAAACATGCAAATGAGCACACAATGTGTCACCTATTGTCTGAAAAACCATTGTTACATGGAGCCCATATAAGCTGAAGCTTGCTGTTAACACAGCTTTAAAGCACAGCATGGGAATCAGGTGCAAAGCCAGAGAAACCATTCACAGACATGTTTCAACCTTAATGGGTATCATCAGTGTGAAGTTGGTTGTACTGCTGCCTCTGCATTTTCAAGACTTACACTAAAACCCACTACCTTTACCGCTAAAATCCCTTAAATTAACCCCATACCCTAACCACTAAAACCCCTTAAATTAATCCCCTAACCAGTAATAAAACTTACCTTAGAAGCGGCCGGCTGCGGCAAAGGGTCCACCTGCGGCAAAGTGGTGCCATTTGGTCACGGTAAAACCGCAGCGGCCAAATGTCCCATTCCGATGGCAGGCAGCTAATGCTCGATGATGGGGGGGAAATCATCACAAATTAGCTGCCTGCAATACAGTGACTGATTACTGCCGTTTCCCAGAGGCAGTGAGGGGAAGGATCCTGATGAACAGGCCCGTCTGAGTATGCCCGGCCACCTGCCACCTGAGCCCAGCCCCCAGCCAGCCCAATGGGACCATGACCATTTCTACCCACTGCAGACATGTCAACTCCAATGTGAGGGGGAGAGAAGGAGGCTGAGAATCCAGGACAACAGGCGTTTCAACTCTCTGTGCGCAAGGATGGTATTATAGCAGTTCGGGCAGGGCTGCCCATTAGCCTCAGGCAAACTTTATTGCATGCACATAAGGATGTTCAATTACTGACTGACGCTACACAGTGATTGAGATAATCTTGATGAAGAACTTGCCTGCAACCCTCTGTGTGCGCAAGCTGCCTACTAGGGCAGGGTGAAGGTGCCAAGCGCCACCTACTTTAGTGGCTCTGAGAGATCAGGTTCCTCTGCACTAGAAACAGGAATGGATGCTAAACTAGCTCCCCCAGGACCTATATATGCTTATATTCGTGTACATTTGGCAAAAAAATCTACATTTTGCTGCAAAATGTCAAAAACTAATCTCTACATCTGAATCTCTGGATAATTTAGCAAAAATGTTCTCAAACCAATATGCGATATATTTACATATCTCTATGGAGGACAGTAGCATGTTTAATAGGTTAAATGTATAACTATTTTTAAATAAAAAAAATGTTACTTGATATGTACAGTATATTGTACAAATTGCAATCCTTCTTCAAAGCCACAGGTGAATTGCAAGATTTGCTTTGTTCTTTTTTTCAAAGTACACTGGCGACACACTTTATTCGAGCTCGGCTAGTCCCACGAATTCGGGTATACCCGGGTGTATTGAGGTTTGTGACTGTTTTCTGCCCGAGTGCATTGAGGTATTTTCCAAGCAGGGATTGAAGCATTTTATTCCCGCTGGCTGCAATACTGCACAGTATATATATATATACTTTATTACAATTCATGAATTTATGCCATCTGGTAGACACGCGAAGCATTGCAGCCTATTAAATCCTAATCATTATCATTTAACAGATCAGCCGCCCGTCAGCCAGGCATGAACCCAGGCTGGGAAGGCAAACGCAACGGGGCTTGTCAGAGGTGAGGAGCGGCGCATTCCAGGTATCTGCCAGGTACATACTGGGTATTTGCTCGAATAAAGTGTGTCGGTGCAGTAGTTATGAAGCCATACCCTACAACTGTACCTACAGTATATAGCAGATACATTACATATTTGGGGGTCCTGTAAGACCAGTTGGTACAGTACTGTACCTATTAAAAAACGAACGTTTTTGTGTGCTGCTTAGGTTAGGAGACTTCCATAGGAACAGCTTGGAAGTACCTCCATCCAGCACGAGTACACAAACTACAGTGGTCCCTTCTTTTATGGGCACAATCGTGAAGGGCCTGAGCTATCATCAGTCAAATGGATATGCTTGAAATCAGTGTTCCCGGAGAAATGCAAAACCATTTTTTTGGCCAAGATACAAACCGGTGAAATTAGTATTTTAAGGGTGACTGAATATCTCTAAGGAGCTTAGTAACACTGATGAGTTGTTAAAAAAATTCTTTTTGACTCACAATGGTGAGTCACAAGAACACCAATTTTTCTTAGCCTAGATGAACCTGATCTTACTCATTTGGATCACTGACCTTTAGGAGCAAGGAGTTAAACTAGTTTATTTATAGAATTAAAAATACTAGTTAAATGTGTACACTTTCAGTATGCTGATATACACAGTAATGGCCAGTCTCTACTCCTACATTTGCAGCATTTTTTCTCAGAACTGGATGGCAACCTTACGGATTCCCAGAACTGATAACACGGTGCAATCCATGTCTCGTACACCGAAGACAAAACTATTCTACGTAATGGTCCCTTGTTTGTTCCAGGATTTCCAAATATAGTAATGATCACACTGTTCAACCTTAATATTTTTGTGATGTCTAACCACAAAGGTCACAAGCCATACCAAAAACTGACGAGTCAACGGAAAACATTAAATTATTCCTAATTGTTGTTGCAGCTTTGTAGTTTACATCATGTCCAAGTACTGGCCACATAAGCTCATATTCAACAACACATATGAATAATTGTTATGTTTGTTTAAAAAAAAAATGTTTCACAACCTGCAAAGAAACCCAGTAATCTCCTATTCTTAATGTATTTAAGAAGCAATAGCTCCATCAACCCCCCACCCCCCCAAAAAAAACGGAGTTGTGCCGTTACATGTGGACCTAATTTGTGAACTTCTGGTATATACACAGCACATCACTTAAACCAAATGAACTTTTAAATCAATAACATGTATGCCGAGGTTCAGTAGACTCGAGTAAATTGTTAAAAAATAAACATTTGTGTCAAGGATGAAAAATACAACCCTGCCCATACATTTTTTACATTATCTAAAAAGCTTTCATGTGCAGAAAACACTAAGACCATTACTTTAAGACGCCAGTCAAAACGCACTGGGCACGGTTTCAAAAGTTCACATGTTAAAAGCATCTAAACTTAGCTTGCTCCAGACATTTAAGTCTAGTCTGAAAAACACTGCAGCGCCCCGCCCCCCTCATCCCCCCCCCCCCCCCTCCAGCAATTAAAGGATTAATTATTATGAACCACGTTCTGGCAGGTTTATAATCTACCTGTTGTTGTAAATGTGTCTTAAAAGATGTTCACTGCAATAAATTCCTACACATCATAAAAAAAAAAAAAACTAACCAACTCAATGCCACAAAGGCTTTACATACAAACCAATGTGCTGCTGCAAGCGCCTTTGCCATTAAAACGGGTTACAATAATTAAATTGTTCTTGTGGATTACATACAATTGAAATAATGTTGAAGCCCTAGTGCAAAATCAGATTACAAATATATTATATTATATTATACTTCTTCCAGTGTAAGTAAATGATTGTATTATGCATATATACAACGTGTGTATATGTTGGATATACTGCATTATGTTTTTATGTCACTGGTGTTGGGGGCTATTGGCGATTAATCTCTTATTGAAATCCCAAAATAAATGTCAGCATCCCCTCACAAATCTGTATTCATCTATTCCCATCTGCCCACCTTCTTTTATTGACACTAACTACAGTAATTTATCTTACAGCAAGCCTCTTTCTTTTCGCATGCGCGCGCACACACACACACACACACACACACACAATGTATTCTACTGTATCTGTTTGTCTCTCACTAGACTTATTAGATTGTAAGCTCTTTGGGGGAAGAGAATCCCGCTCACATTCTTTCCATTTATGTCAGCACCATTCCCTTGTATTGACTTGATCAGTTAATGTATATTTCATTTTGTTCAGCAATATGAGCGGGAGCTTACAAAATCCGCCATTACACAAACTCTGCTAGCCCAGCCTGAGAGGCTGCCGGCACTCCCTACGGAGCTATCTCCGGAAGCAGGGGGTCCTTGGAGCTGAAATGAATGAGGTTCAGCTCCCTTGCCTCAATCCAAAATGTAAAAAAAATAGACTCAAATGGGGGGGAGGGGCGGGGGAAATGGCCGCTTTAAATGCGAAAGGAATTTTTACTATGATTAATTGGGTGCAACTTTTGCACTGGTTTTGCCATTGTTATGCAACCAGGAGACTTTGATAAATAAGTCTTAGATTGTAAGCTCTACGGGGCAGGGACTCATTTCCCCTTTATTTTTATGTTGAAGCACTTATTCCCTCCACCCACAAAACACACTGCAGCCCCTCCCCCTCTACACCCACAAAACACACACACAGCAGACACACACCAACAAAAACAGACTCTGCTGCCCCCTCTACACCTCTACACCCACAAAACACACACAGACACACAACCCTTTCCCCTCACTCTCCTGTGTGGAGCTCTCTGCAGGCAGGGTGGGGGAGGAGTCAGAGCCTTGCTGCTGCCTCGTGTCCAATCAGCTCCCCTGTCTGAGAGCTGATCTCACTCTTTGTGAATGAGAACTGAAAGTTGATTGGCTGAAAAACTTGTCAGTGTGCCAAAAATTCCGGGCTGTTACTGATTGGATAATGCCCGGAATTTTATCCAATCAGAGAACAGGGATTTCAATAATGCCCGGAATTTAACAGCTGTATGTATATACAGTATATCCTTATTTATATAGCGCCATTAATGTACATAGCGCTTCACAGCAGTAATACACGTAACAATCATATAAATAACAAATAATATAAATAACACATACAGTGAAGAAGCGCTTCAGACATAAGTGACCTTTAGGAAAAGGAGTCCCTGCTCCAAAGAGCTTACAATCTAATTGGAAAGTAGGAAGAACTTACAGAGACAGTAGGAGGGCGTTCTGTAACATTGCGCATTCGTACTGTACTGTATAATATTCACAGTTCCTTACACTGCTGGACACTTTTAATAGAACATGAAACGTTCAACAAGTGTACACCATCATTATTAAACACTCTCATTGGATATTCCTCTAAGTAGATGTCAGTAAGTAAGCTATTGTAGCAAAATCCTAATTTAATTACTTGAATATAGTATTTGTACTAAGAATCATATATGTCACTAATATTAAAAGTGTTATTATGGTTTTGTCTGTACACAATAGTTTTTTTTTTTAATTAGAAACTAGCATTTCCTTGTCCTTTATGGCAAAATATATACAGAACACGGTGGCAGCCAGGGACTGGTCGATATCTGGGACTCAGAATTACCGTAGGACATACAGGCTATTCTCAACAGTCTTGTACTATCCCAGCTAGCGGCAGATGTTTTCCCACCATCAACTGGGTCAGTATGGACGACGGTTATACTCCCACCAAGTCTGATGCTCCGAAGTGAAGAGTGCGAAGGCATTTGATACAAGGTGAAGGACAGGGTTGCAAAATCATACAAGGAATAATAATGTTGGGAGTCAGATTGCCATTTGAAACCCCTTAATGCCAGATAGGCCTGTAATACTATGCTACACAATATCCTTGTTAACCACTACAAATGAATATTCAAATGGAGTGTCATTTTGGACTTTTCATATGCCACTATGGGGCAGATTGATGAATTTCTGGCATAGGTTAATTCAGGGGTTCTCAGCTCCTGTCCTCAAGACCTAACAGATCAGGTTTATGGATAGCGCTGCTCCAGCACAGGTTACTCAATCGAAGACTGAGCCGCTTGTGCTGAAGCAGGGACGGATTGAGCCACCTGTGCTAAAGCAGGGATATCCTGAAACCCTGACCTGTTGGAGAGTCGCGAGGACTGGGAGTTGAGAACCCCTGGGTTAGCGCATGGTGTAAACGCCGGATCGGGTGTAGTAAGTCGTACCGGCGGTTGAGGAATCTGCCCCTATGAGAGGCTACATGTTAAAGTTTTCCAGCTAGAACATTGAGTACAATGAGGCACTGTTGATGAAACTTTACAATTCACTTACTGTCACTGGCACGAAGATGACAGTATGATCAATGCTTCCCCAGCGGATATGACAGGGAATAGGACTGACTATTGTTTGATACTGCTGTGCATATTAAATACTTATAGAAAAGGTCATGGTTTTTCAACAGGGGTTCCTAACTAGCTTTGGGTTCCCCGGGCATCCCTAAACGGTTCCCTGCAATTTTCAGGTTATTTGAAAATTATACCAAATACAGAAGAATTTACAATGCATCTGGTCTCAAACGCGCTATTAGAGAGGGTTGGGGTTCCTTACAATACATCTGATCTCAGACGCGCTATTAGAGAGGGTTGGGGTTCCTTACAATACATCTGATCACAGACGCGCTATTAGAGAGGGTTGGGGTTCCTTACAATGCATCTGATCGCAGACGCTCTATTAGAGAGGGTTGGGGTTCCTTACAATGCATCTGATCGCAGACGCTCTATTAGAGAGGGTTGGGGTTCCTTACAATGCATCTGATCTCAGACGCACTATTAGAGAGGGTTGGGGTTCCTTACACAATACATCTGATCTCAGACACACTATTAGAGAGCGTTGGGGTTCCTTACAATGCATCTGATCGCAGACGCTCTATTAGAGAGGGTTGGGGTTCCTTACACAATACATCTGATCTCAGACACGCTATTAGAGAGCGTTGGGGTTCCTTACAATGCATCTGATCTCAGACACCCTATTAGAGAGGGTTGGGGTTCCTTACAATGCATCTGATCTCAGACGCGCTATTAGAGAGGGTTGGGGTTCCTTACAATGCATGTGATATCAGACACACGATTATATGGTTCCTTATCGAAACACCCCATGACCCTTATATGACAGAATGTTTTATAGAGCCTTAAAAGCGTAGTGTAGTTCTAGAAATTGTGTGTTACAAAAAGTAACAAACAAATACACAGTAGCACATTTATAGCTCCTCTGGCAGATATTTATCTGTAAGAGGAGTCATTATGTTGCTAACTGGGGCACATGGAGTTTGTTAGCTGTGTATTACAGTATAGTTAGACCATAAAACATTAACTGGATTTCCAGTCATTCTTTGATGATTTTTCAACATGATGTTCACATAAAAGTAAAAATTAAACATAGGAGCATGATACAGTAACTTAAATTAAACAGCTGTTGTTCAACGCATTTAATGGTAGAGAAACCTGGTAAACACTGCCCATCATAGTATCACTGCATTGTAGCTTAATAAGCGTGTCAAAACAAAACCAATCCAATCCACAATCGACCAGTACATTAAGCGACAAAGACTTAGGTGGTTTGGCCACGTCTGCCGTATGGACATCACCAGACTACCATACTAGTGCCTCAACACCACACGACCCATAGGCTGGAAAATGGACCGAAACGCTCCAAAGAAAACGTGGTCGAATCAGGGGGCACATGATCTCAAACAGCTCCACTTCACAGTAGCCGAAGTCCAAAAAGCCGCCCTAAATCGAGATCAGTGGCGCGGAATCACTAGGGACGTATTGAACATCCTGCTGCTGGCCTCCACAACGCATCACTCCTTACCTTATAAAATATGAAGCAATGTCGTTCACGGAGTATATACCATAGTGTATATACCATAGCAGGGAATAGATTACACCAGAGAAAATATGTTCTACTACATGGACATACCTTTCTAGATATGACAACTTCCAAAGACTTGGGTCAGTGAGATTAGAGGGATTATTGGACAAAAGAAAACAACATTTTAATGAGAAGTCTCACTAAATACGGCACCAGCAGTATCAGATTTAGACTGGATCACAATGAAAAAGTTACTCTTAGGACTTGTGAGAAAAATAAAACACTGTATTATCTTTCAATGGGCAGTGAATTTAGGGAACTTTCATCATCAGCGGAAATGCTATACAGGCAGTCCTCGGCTATCCAACGGAATCCGTTCTGGAATAGCGTTGGATAGTGAAACCGTTGTAAAGTGAGTCCCATGTTAATCAGTGGCGGTGAGCGTTGGATAACGCATTCCGGCGTCAAACGGTCCATAGGGTTGCATTGTAAAGCGGATCTAAAGCAAATACAGATTACTTTCTATCTGATGAACAGAGGATCTGGATTTAATTTCTGTTTGCCTGTGCAATCCAAAACGATCAGGAAGAAAGACCATTTTGCAATGTAGTGTCACCATTTCCCTACTAACACTACAACCAAATAAATCCCTGGGTTTTTTATTGTTATGTAAACGTGTGTTTCAGTTGTGCCCATACCAAGCAAGGTTTCATCCATAATTTAATGTATGCTCATCTCCTTCCTCAGATAACCTTCAAGTGAAGAAGTTCTCCGTGCCTTAATACAGGGGTGCTCAACTCCAAACGTCAAGACCCACCCAATAAGCCAGGTTTTAAAGATATCCAGCTTCAGCACAGGGGGCTCAATCAGTGGCTCAATCAAAGACACAGCCACCTGTGCTGAAGCAGAGATATCCTTAAAACCCGATTTGTTGGGGGGGTTCTTGAGGACTGTAGTGGAGCACCACTGCCGTAATATACCAGGCTTCTTTAATGAGCCTATAGTGGCTAGAAGGGGAGATTATTTACAGCAGCAATTCCCTTCATCCCCTTCTTTCATGGGATTTTGGCCAGAGCAAACTATTGAGAAGAACATTATGTATCATATTGACATGTCTGCTGAAAAGGGAGGTAAGACCAGAGCAGTTGTGCTCCAGTCACGGTAAGGACAGAGGGGGGGGGGGGGGGGGAGAATGTATAAATGATGTCTGTTTGAAATGCTAATAACCTCTGGTGTAATCATGTCCAACATCACAGTTTAAAAATGTAAGTGCAACAGGCAGCTCTCAAAGGCATCCAGCCCAGTTCAATTCCAGGCATCTGCAAACCCAGTACAAGGGCTCTAAATTAACACTCACAGCTCAATTATTAGCATCAATGGCAATTCGTCACGCTATTTACGTAGCGGCAAACCTAATTGATGCAGTGCCTTTCTTAAACAAGTAGAGTGGTTTTCTCATCATGTTGTCTTATCATAGATTTACATCAGCGAATCTCATTTGATTATACAACATATATAGTCAGGGTTGTTTTCTTACCTACGCACTGTGTGTATATTGGATTTGAATAAGTATTACTTTGTGCTAAAGAATACAGAGGAAGCGTATCCAAATCATGGCCGCCCCAGCATGTCAGTCAAGTCGGGTTTAAAACAACAGAGGATACATGTCCTGCACGTGGTGCAATTGGTAACTGCACCAAAAGGATCCGAAATTATACCTGGTTTTGATTTTCAAATGTGTTTGAAACCAAAAGAGAGGAAACTGCGGTATTATGTAAACATCACCTGCCGATTTGCATGCCATAGCAAACTTTGTGGTAAGGAATAGAAGGGATTTATTAATACAGAGAAAACATTTTACAGCCAGCTTACCTGGGTCACAGAAAGTCAGATTATATCAATTCTGTTGTGTTCAGTGAAGGGAAATCATGGTGTTCATTAAGCTACAGAATCTAGAATTTCCATGAAGAATGGGCTCATTATTTCATGACTAATAACTCGATAGACTAATTTGTGCAAAACAGTAGCACTATGGATTCGTACTGGCAGGGCGCCAAACCATGAGATGGATGTAGTGTGGAAGTAGAGTGTTAGGTGGACATGCAGGATATTTTACATCAACTTACTCAGTGGAAAACCCAAAATGAAACATTTCTGTTCCATAAAAAAAAAAAAGACTTTCAGTTCATCCCTTTCCAGAGTTATTAGCCTGGCTTTGAGCTTGATCCCTCAAACAAACCAGAAATGTAGGAGATGGAAGTACTCACCCATGCCGTTCCAGTACAGTAGGTTCCATTAATGGACATGGTGGGTTCCAACACAAATACAATTGACACGGGAGACCAGCACTTTTAACACTTATTTATATTTGTACTGGGATCATTCACTAGGCAAAACAAGGTAGTGGAACAAAATGCAGTTTATTCGGGTAAACCCGCGTACAACACAATTAATTACACAAAATACAGACAAAATCACACTTGCTGGGGGTCTGTGGGTGAAATCTAGGCTCTACAAGGTGTAGGGCGCCTGACTGGGATATACACCCGAGCTTCCTGGTCCTCTTTTTGGCTTGAGATCCTAGCCGTGACCGCTACTTTCGATTTTCAGAACTTGGACTTCGGGTCTGACTTAGGCCCGGGCCATAGAAGTGTGGGGAGAGCGGAGGCGCGCTAATGCTGAGGCTCGCCTGCTTCAGTCAGCGCGATTGCACGGACTTGCAGGTGAGCCAGGGTGCGCGAAGGGAGCCGGTTGGAGGTGGTTGGAGGCGGGGCAGTGATGTCGCTGGGCCAATCGCCCGCGACGCACTGACGTCAATGTCACGGCGCCGTGACGTTGACGCTGTTGTGCTGTGATTGGAGGTTTTCAGCCGACAGCGCGCTGAAAAACAGCTTGGCGCTCGGCTGAAACCTCCAACTCGTTAGCACGCCTGCGGACGCTCGCGTGAGCCCCCTCTCAAGGCATCCTCATTGAGGATGCAGGGGCTCAGCGCGGAGCGTCCGCACGCCTCAGCACGGCCTGTCCGTCTATGGACTCGGCCTTAGTCTCTGGAGGGCAGACTTTCCTAGCTTCAAAACGAAGCCGGTTGCTCTGCTATTCGTGACAGAGCAAATTTGAAAAGCCCGCCCTAGCTTCATCGACACAAGTCACTAGATGGTCTGGTTCTCTGACTGAGGCATCTCCTTACATACACTCCGCTGAGCTATCCTCAGAATGGAATTAGGAGAAGCAACCAATCAGAGCATAGGAATAGGGGCTCGTCCTTTGGCTGACAGAGGAGGAGGCGCCGGGTGAGTGAGAAATGCAAATTAGCCAATGGGAGATGCTCCTACAAGCTGCATCTCCCCCGGCTATCTCATTGCCACCCAATAGGCAGTCTCTGCCAGGTCTGGCAAACTCAAAAGTTGTCCCCACAGGGTGCCCTTTGTTCTCCTGACCTGGACAATCACTCTTTCTCGCTCATCAAACTGTTTTCTCACCTCTGGACATCCTCTCTCCTTTGAACTACGGACTCTATGCAGACATGCTGGTGCCTAGGTAGATACCCGGGCTGACTGCATAGAGACTTATAACAAATGCATCAAACATAATAAAACCTAGTTTAATACATAGGATAACTTTGGGAGACCCATATCTGAAAGGGAAATAGGACTGGGATATCTGGGCTCGAAAACCAGGAGTCTGGGGGATACTTGGTAGCCCCGGCGTAATTCACCCCATGTACCGGCAAAACATGCCTGCCCGCGACAAAATTAGGGGACTACCGGTAACTTTGGCCCCCAAACTCCTGCAAACAAAACAATGGCATTTCTACCCAAATATCACACCTAAAACTTACACACAGAACGTTTCATGTGTCTGGGACAAAGGGAACATGAAAAGTGGAAAAGCAGGGGACACTAACTTTCACATGTGATGATACATGGCCCCTGGCTTATGGTGCTAGATACCTGCCAGGAACCCACGGTTCTCAGGAGAAACCAGATGGGCTTAACCTTAATTGTGTATTCTTGCCCCCTTACCGTCACAACAATAATTAGAATAAACGTATTGTGTTGACTTTACCTTTTATAACAATGTGATCCAGTCCTAGTCCTAGAATTAAAAATCAACAGCAACAAAATCTTATTACCAGACAAGCCCTTTTTTACCCCTAGCATTACGGTTTCTAATAATGCCAGATATTAGGGAGTTGATACTTTTCTTTTAGTTTGGCATTTATGGGGAGAGTATTTTAGTCTATCCCCAAAATACTGATTAACCGGGCTTGTTGGTATCTCAGGAATAACAAGCGGCACACACATTATAAAAACAAGGCATAAAAGAATGGGACCATGAGTTTCACGGGAGACCAACGGACATTAGCAGTAAGAAATGTTCTTTCAAAACATGGTGTTCTAAAGGCAAAACCAAGTACCACCAACATGAAACTAAAGAAGGGGCTGAAGCGAGGGGTGTTTTCGAGGTGTAATGTAAATCTTTCATATTATTCAACTTTTGTTGTTTCAATGATGAAAAAAATAATAATATTTGGAAACTGTTAATAACAATCTTTAATGTGGACCTGAGAATTTATAGGTAACTTGTCAATCCCCACTACTTTTCATTGCTTAAGTCATGTCATTAATATGCCATGATTATCCGTGCAGATACATGCGAGTATGATAACAATGGAATAGGAATAGAATTACTCCAAAGAGGGAAAAACAACCCAAAAAATGAAATCATTCACATTCATGGCAACTTCTAAGTAACACATTGAGACGTTATTGTATTTTTGTGCTTGCCGCATAGGACTGCCCCTTTAAGGGATCACCCTATTAAATTCTGTGGAGGCAAATGATGCGAGGAGGAGGAATGGTGTAATGGTCAAGTGAACCCGGTAGGAATCCCCGTGTCGGCTTTTGAGCCAGTCACAATATCTTCCAGTGACTGCCTAGTTTACAACTTGTGGCTCAGAGCCCTTTGCACTGTGTATGTTTCTTTTCAGTAAGTGATAGTGGCTATCAGTGCAACGCAGGTGTTTGAAGGGGAAGTCCCACATAGAGGGCAAAACAAGTTTTCTTTTTAATAACTTATAAATATATTGGTTTCCGTAGAAATACTTAAATACCCCATTAAGTGAAATATTCACGTATTTACTTAGAGAAGAAAATACTAGATTTCTTTGGGTCAATTTATTTTTCATTTTATTCGCCAATACCATTCCTACACCCAAATCCTCAATAAACAATAACGACTCCCCTATCGACCCAATACCCCAAACCCAGTGCCTAGGAAAGATCTTTGACTCCTCCTCCTTCATCCCACACATGCAGTTTCTCACCAAATTCTGCCACTTCCACAATATTGCCACAAATCACACCCTTATCACCGCAAAGTAAACCAATATCTTAATACTCCCCCTCTTAATATCCCACGTCAACTACTGTAGTCTCCTCCCAAGTTGTCTTCCTCTCTCTCCTGTGCCCCCACCCATCCATTATAAATGTTGCTGCCAGACTCATTTCTCACACACCTACTTTGCTTATGTATGTATGTATGTATGTATGTATGTATGCATGCATGCATGTATGTATGTAGCGCTTCACAGCAGTAATACATGGGCATAATATAATTACACGCTTCAACATAAAAGTTGCCATTAGGAAAAGGAGTCCCTGGCCTGAAGAGCTTACAATCTAAGTGGTAAGTAGGGAGAACTTAGAGAGACAGAAGGTGGGTGTTCTGGTAAGTGCGTCTGCAAGGGGTCAAGGTCAGTGCAAGGTGAGTGTATATAAGATGTATATTATCAGTCAGTGGAGCTACCCATGTGCTTCGTTAAAGAGGTGTGTTTTAAGAAAGGTGTAGAGAGTGGGTGCCAGTCGGATATTACGGATTAAAGGACATTCCAGAGTTGTGGGGCAGTGAGTGAGAAACGTTTTAGGTTGGAGAGGCTTTAGATTCAAAAGGGATAGACATGTAGACATCCCTGAGCAGAACACAAGAGTCGGGCAGGTGTATAGCGAGAAATTAGTGCTGAGATGTAAGGAGGGGCAGAGGAGTATATAGCCATAAAAAAAAGAAAAGGAGAATTGTGCAAGTAATATGGGATTTTATAGGAAGCCAGAAGAGGGATTTCAGCAGAAGAGACACATTTAGCAGAGTGTAAAGTGATTCTAGCAGCAGCATTTGGGGTAGTTTGTAGGGGAGACAGGTGAGAGGCAGGGAGGTCAGACAGTAGAAGGTTACAATAGTCGAGGCGAAAGTGTTCTATTTTTAGCAGGATAGTGACAGAGGAGCTCCCTACACTGGTTACCAGTATCGTCCAGAATCAAATTCAAGATTGAAGTCCTCACATACTGTACAAAGCTCTCCACAATGGCCCATACATACATCTCAGAACTCGCATACAAATACTCCCCCATACTCTCTGCCTAGTATCTCCTCCTCTTCCCTTATAACCTCCTACCACCTGCAACACTCTTCCTAGGCTGTGTTACAACTATGGAATTCCCTCCTCCGCAACATCCTACTCCCACCATTCACACATTTAAACAGTACCTCAAAATGAACTTCTTCAAAAATGCTTTATGCACCATCATCCTGATATCCTCAATCTATCCCATCCTGCCTCACCTATAATACCCGTCATCTGACCTGCCTCAGCTATAATACCCGTCATCTGTTACCAAGCTAAGAACATGTCCAGCTCTTGCTTCATGAAACATATAAACCTTCTTTGCACGTCAAACCAAGTTCTTTCAACAAGCCTACTCCTTCAGTCCACCTAACAAACATGTAAACATGTAAACATGCCACAGCCATTATAAAAAGAAAGAGCGTAGAGACTAAGCCCAATTTTGTGGGGGAATAAGTGTCTCTCAAAGGTGCGCTCCAAGAATACCAATAAATCCAAAGTAATTCATTTAGTGTATAAAAATGTAGACCAATAAAATATTATGACGTGAAAAAATTACTTGCATGATTAAGTGTACATATGTATTGTAGGAAAATGGCACTGTATAAAAATACCAGCGTAAAAATGTGTCTTGCCAAAAAAAGGTGGAAAAGATGATAATTCATACAAATGAAAAAAAAAATTGGATTTGTTTTGGTTGTAGAAGTGACTGCATCTGTAACACAGGCATATCTCCCCAGAATTACCACATACTGCAGGGCCTGCAATGTAATTTCCTATCCTAGACTTGCTGAAAAGTACTGTGCATGGAGAACAGTGAAACCTGGCACTTAAACCACAGGTGATTCAATAGCTCCATGAACACTATGCAAAGATTACAATCATCCCTCAATCTTCATTACTAACCACACAGGATCCACCCTCCACTGACACACCATCATTATTATAGTAACATATTAGTAAATGTCTCAGTTACAAATCCAGTATTTAAATAAGCCGAGGTGCTGGAAACAGCCACCTTAAAGTGGACCACATATGAATTACACACTTGTACCTACTGTAACTGTATCATGATGGCCACTAATTCAGGCTAGTGATATTGAGTGAGAGTGATAAATTCCTATTTTGAGGGGCAATTATATAGCCTCTACTAATAACTACTTTAACCTCCTCAGTGTCGGAGAGGACATTGATTTCTTGTTTTGCTTTGCTATGAAAGTCTCTCGGTGGCTGAAGGGCTGAGGTATGTCCTCCTCACTGCATTGAAGTGCATAGGGGTTCTACAAGTGATTGACAAACGCAATTATTGATTGCATAGTAGTATTGTGGGGAGGGCACCTTAGATGCTTTCAATTAAAAAAAAATGAATCCAAACAACAAAAGAAGGGAAGGAACTACTGGGATTATTATTATTTTATTATAAAAATGTCTTGCTCATGTTATTGGAACTGGTTCTTTAAACACAATGACAGAAACACATTCAACTCTCCTATATACTGCGCCTTATTAAATTAGTATGTGATTATTTGCTGCCATCGACCTCAGTGCTAAGTGACATTGTTGGCCTGCTCTGCTAACTGGGAAAGGCCAGGCATAGGCTTAATTACCTCCCACCCAAGCCAAGGCTGAGGTCATGTATTGGGAAGTGTGGGAGATGTTATGTATTAGCCAATTACACTTGTTGCTCCCCTAACATGCTACTCTGAGGCTCAGACTATGGTGATTCCATCACCCTTCCCAAGCACAAGAATACTTATTTTAAATATTGCTTACCTGTAAAAAAAAAAAAATAATGGTACCATATATGTATTATAGATATGAACTATAAAAAATAAATACAACAATACTTAAATACCCAAAACCTGTTAAAAGCTTTGCTAATCCGTTTGGAAACCAAACAGTAAATATTATGACGGAGGATTAGAGGGCAGTTTGTGCAATGTTATTGATAACATCAGTGACTGATTTTTGTTATACTATCATTTCTGTGAGTAACACAGTAACAAGGTGGATGTGCCGAGTTCCTTATTAGTGAGTATAAAATCCTTTAGCTTTCCATGATTTGTTTAAATAAATTTGGACCAATTATTTAATGAAACCGACTTTTCCTTGGTACAAAGGCCAAAGTAAGGAAATAAGTCTAATTTTCCCAAGCATTAGCACACTAGGCTAATTAATTAAACCAATGTTGATGCTTCTATTTAGCAGCTCTAGCATAGCCAAGACAGAGTCCGATTGGTCAAGACTCAACAAAACTCAACAATGAAATCATCAGCGTTCCCCGCTACTGCCACTGTTTCGTCAGCATGTGCACAGTCATGGTGCTCAAATGAGTTTCGCGTTGAGTTTCCTGGAAGTAGCAGTGATGTGCCGCCTCTACAGTATCTGTTAATAAGCAGTGCAATGGCAGACACTGCACCCCAAACCCACCGGCTGCATTGCTCCTCTATGTAAGGTATTGCGTGTGTGGGGGAAGCGCAGAGATGCAGGTGGGAGACACAGACCTGTCCAGTGGTTGGGCTCCAGTATGTGCCCCACTGGCTTAACTAGATGTCTAGCCAATAGCCAAATCCTGGCCAGGCCCGTTTACCAGCATCTCATAAAATGCCAAACATCAATTTAACAAGACCATTAAATTACATTTGACTGTTAAATATATACCAAAAAACTCTTTTCGCACTAGTGGATTTATTAAAAAAAAAAAAAAAAATATATATATATATATATATATATATACATACATATACATATATATACTGTATATATGTGTTTATCTCTCTGGCCCCCTCTGCTAACTTAGCCCGAATTTTATAACCTTCAGAATCCCCATGAGCGGCCGAGCACCGATTAGCTCTACCAATCACCAGCTGCCCAGTGGTACAAACAGCCAATGGGCAGCTGCCGCGCTCCCCCCACGGGGCTAGCGTTCACACAGACATGCAGCCCATGGCAAAAGGCTAGTTAGGCAATCCAAGAGTGGCAGTGAAAATAACAAATAAGTGACACACTGTATCCCCAAGTAGAGATGTGTGAAAATGTAGCATGAGGTTGTGAACCATATAAAATTTGTGAACAAAAAACAAAATACACTCTCTACAAGCGCTAGAACCTACAAAAAATGTGACCAATACGTGATAAATCTACACACAAAAATACAAGTGATAAGATAAACAATAAGCTGCCAAGGGGAACTACATACAGCAGGTGGTTCCAAACCTGCTAAACAAATGAACATACAGTACAAAATAAGTATCCCCGGCGCTAGTGCAAAAGTGTCCAAAATACCATATTCCAAAAGACAGTCCTGTGTTGTGAGACAGTCCAGGTGAATGGATGGGACAACCAAGAAAGTTCCGGATGGATAAGGGTGTCCTTGAAGGGTGACTCCAAATTGTTTCTGGAATTATACAAAAAACAACACACCAATTGCGCAGTATGAAAGGCATACACCCTATCTAAAACAGAAAATGCCCTACTTACAAGATAAGATCTTGCTTGTTCAGGGGAGAGAATCGGTGCTTGTGCCATGTCTTTACCCCGATAGCCACGGACCCCACGTGGTTGGACGAGATGATTCCCCTTCTAGTAGTTGTTAAACTCACGGATACAGGCATACCCCGCTTTAAGTACACTCGCGAGTAAGTACATATCGCCCAATAGGCTACCGGCAGCTCACGCATGCGCCTGTCAGCATGTCCTGAACAGCAATACCGGCTCCCTACCTGTACCGAAGCTGTGCGCAAGCGGGGAGACTGTAGAGCCTGTTACGAACGCGTTATTTACATCAGTTATGCACGTATATGACGATTGCAATACAGTACATGCATCGATCAGTGGGGAAAAGGTAGTGCTTCACTTTAAGTACATTTTCGCTTTACATACATGCTCCGGTCCCATTGCGTACGTTAATGTGGGGTATGCCTGTACACCATAAACAGCAGTGACCGATGGGAAGGGAAAATAGGACACAACCTGGTGTAATACGTAACTGCACTTAAGTGTATTAAAGTGTAGTTACGTATTACACCAGGTTGTGTCCTATTTTCCCTTCCCAACTACTAGAAGGGGAATCATCTCGTTCAACCACGTGGGGTCCGTGGCTATCGGGGTGAAGACGTGGCACAAGCACAGATTCTGTCCCCTGAACAAGCAAGATCTTATCTTGTAAGTAGGGCATTTTCTGTTTTAGATAGGGTTTGTGCCTTTCATACTGCGCATTTGGTGTGTTGTTTTTTGTATAATTCCAGAAACAATTTGGAGTCACCCTTATCCATCCGGAACTTTCTTGGTTGTCCCATCCATTCACCTGGACTGTCTCACAACACTGTCTTTTGGAATATGGTATTTTGGACACTTTTGCACTAGCGCCGGGGATACTTATAAAATTCATATAAAATTTGTGTTCGAGTCACAAAAAAAAATTGCAGCTGAGTCAGAGCCCACTAGCGAGTCACCAAGCATTAGGTCAATGTGCATTGCAATTTAGTTTAATATGCTCATTTACAAAGATCTCTAAAAATCCCTAGATTCGCTTAGTGCTGAGACTTTAAGTAGGACACTATAAGTATCAGTCGTTAACTGAGCCACTGATTGAGTCACCTGTTCTAAAGCAGGGCTATCCTTAAAATCTGACCTGTTGGTGGCCCTTGAGCACTGGAGTTAGCCACTCGTGCCCTAGTACCATCACGCTAAACCACAGTTTAGAACACTGAGTGTCAACTCATTGTACAATGCCAAATTGTGAGTGAGCCCGTCTCAAATCAGGAAGCGGACGCGCAGGGCTGAAGTAGGGATGCAAATAAACCGACCACAACCCAGGGACAGAGTCCTGTAAGAGTATCTGTAGTCTGTATGGAAGCAGGGGTCAGGGCTGGCTGCAGAGTTGCAAAGTCCAGGAGACAGATAGAGATCAGGGCAGGCGAAAGGCAGCGAGGTCGGGTCACGGTCCAGGGTCAGCAACAGGGAATCAAAACAGGCAAGAGGGTAAAGCGAAACTGCAAAGACCAACAGGCGCTGCAAACGGTAGAACTTTGCTCGAAAACTCCCTATAGTAACTTCAGCTTTATAAAGCAGGCTGCCAGTACCCAAAATGGCCACAGTGAGCAGAAAGGGCAGGAGAGACAGAAAACCTGGACCGCAGTGAAAACCCGGCACGGATCGAGCAGAATCCTTACACAAATTATGCCAATACTTGATTTGGGGAGTGGTTGGAAGGAGGAGCTTGGAAAGAATCAGAAATGTTAATATTGCTAAGTTTTGTGTCATTATGATTTTTATCCTCTTTTTCTCCATCCAAGAAGCTGCCAGGTCTATGGCCTAAATATATTACCCTCTCTGATCTGGGTCCAATGCAGGGTACTTACATTTGACACAGTCAGTTGACGAGTGTATTGGGCGATCTTTGACACTACAGGCCCGACATATCTGGAGCTGGATAAACAGCCCCTAACCCTTTCAGTGCCGGACTGATGCATTTCAATCTGTTGCAGGCACTGAAAGGATTGGAAAATAAATTCAAGTGAGAGCAAACACAAATTGGGGTTCGATTTTGTATGTGTGACAACATTGCAGTGATTACTATGTAGATGAACCTCCCAGAAATTATATGGGTCAACATAGTGAAGGAATTAAAGTGCTTTGATAATCTTAAAAGGACTGGAAAAAGTTTAAAGCAGCAATTCACAAGACTCAATTTCCCCCCAAAGTACTTCTTCTCGATCTTTGACCCTTTTGGGTGCCCTGTACACGTAGCTACTACATTATGGGGCTCTGGAACTTCAGGGGGCCCATGATTCAGTAGCTACGTCGTAATGACCTTGCTTGTTTTTCATGGGGAGATCTATTGCTAAGTGGACTCCTCCCCTTCTGTCACCAGTGATGAGGCGATGGGGTGATCATGTGACTGCTGTGATCTCGAGTGCCAAAAGGGGCTCAAAGGGTTAATGAACTTGGATTTTTTTAACATGTAATTTTTTTTTTTTAAACACAGTACCACTGCTTTTTTTTAAGTTACTGTGACCACTGCACTCCGGTCACCTCCTCGCTGTTTTTTCTTTCAGTCTTACTGATTTTAGCCTCATCGTGCAGTTTCACGGATAAGAATCAGTACATTTACATTCCGACTCCATTCCCTTTTTGGCCAAACATCCCCCAAATCTGACTAATGTTAGTCCTTGGAGGTTGGAAGCACTGCCATTGGGTTTAGCATTCTTTAGTAAATCTGGGCCTTAACGCGGTGCGTTTTCCTAGGCAAGACTTGAATTCCATCACACAAAAGAATATACGATGATTTAATGTGCCATTCTACACAGCATCATATACGGTCCCTGCAAGAAAACTGCAGCACTTGGAACATAAAGCCCGATTCTCAGTTGTGAAATGGTCGCTGCATAATTTAAGATAGGTCTATTAGCTTAGCAAATTTAGTCCTGAAACTTTGAAAACCTTGTTAACAGAATATAGAATAGTCACTACCTGTGTACTTTTCTTAAATACTAAAAAGGAGCCGGCCCCACTGAACAAGGAACGCAGCAAAGCTTACAAAGCTGCAGTGATCAGCATTAGTTATTAAGCCCTTTCTATAAAAACAAAATGGCAGCCATATTTGATAGGCCACTCCAAAGAAAATCTTTACACGGCAGGATTGTTCCAAAACAGAAAGTTAAGCAGGTGACAGATGAAAAAAAGGGAGCGCAAACACAATTTGCTCAAAATGAAAAAATAAATAGTAGTTTTGTTCCGTGGAACCTACAACGCTTTACAGAACAATACACAGCGGAACATTCACAAAGTCACACACACTTGTATAATAGGACAGAATGTGATAGGCCAGAGTAGAGACGCAACCCCCTGTTGTTCTACTAGAAAACTATGTCCCCTTACAATGATCATATATACAGTATCGTCGTTGGAAAAGTAAAAAAAAAAAAAAGTCATTAACTACATTCTTTGAGTACTGAGGAAAAGGCAATTAAATGCTCTTTTTGACAGGAAAAAATCTGTATTTAAAAAGGAAGGTATTTTGATATGACAAGTTCTGAAGATTAGAGGTCCTTATTTTTTTTTTTTATCTTTACTAGGCCTATTTTAATGAAAAAAGGTAAAAATAATGCACATAATGAGGTTTTTACCTCTACAACGACAACATGTGTCCAAGATGTGGCCACTCGCACAAGCCCAGCCCCTCGGAAAAAGGTTTTACAATACGTAGCTGGAGGGATTCCTTAAAATCTCCAGGTTAACCTTGTTCTGATAAAATGGTTCATCTGCGATTTCGGAAATAAAAAATGATTTTTGTAGTACGTGAAACTAACAGCAACAGACATTCCCCTTCCAGACCTCCATTCAAGTGTTAGTGGAAAGGGGAGCCATTTCTGTTGGGCTCATACAGAAGGAAAACGCACGACATTGAGCAGCAAGGATTTATTTGCCAATACAAAATGGAAGCATGAGCAATATCAAAACAAAAGCTCCCAAAAGGCATTTCGAAGCAACCGTAATAAGACCAAGTAACAGAATTTCAGCCAGCTAAGAATATTTGTATCTTGGATTTGTACGGGTGAAATCTGTCCTTCTGAAAAGTCTACTTCCTGTCAAAGAACGGTCAAGTTCTGTATGTGTGAAACACTGCTATGGAGAAATTAAAAGTTTTAAAAATGAACAAAACATATTTCTGTTTGGCTGATTTTTTACATGGCGTCTACCATTATCATTTAAAATTTCAACCCGAGTGGTAGAGGGCCCTGAAACACACTGCTTTGTATGACACTCAAGACTATGGTTGCCAGGTGGCATCTCCAAAAATACTGGACAGAATGGTGAAAGGTGTGACACGCTCGAGACACACAGACACACACACACACCCCTCTCTGCTCCATGCTGTTTCCTCCTCTCCTTGGCCTCACCCCCAGGCTCCTGACACCTCCTCCTGGTTGGCTGCATTACCCAGCAGCAGTTAATCAGGATGGCGAAAGCTGCCCAGCCCCTAGCAACAGCTCTGCTCTCTCCCTGCTTGGGAAAATCCCGCTTTCCTTCAAGGCGGTCAGGTCACTATGTCCAGAGGGGTAATACTGGATGCATGCATCCGTGCACGCTGGGCTTATAAGCAGTGATGATAAAGGATGGGCACCAGGAACTTTTCTCTCAAACAGTATTTCTTTATTTACATTTAATATCAGACATACATGCCCATGCAGCATCCTAAAGAGGCACGTTGCTCGTCCCTATTTTGTGTCTTTGGTATGGCAAATCTCTTGCCTAGCAGACAGGGCTCTCCTACATCCCGCCGGGACCTGTTGGCAGAGGTGCACTCTCACTCGAGGGTCCATATCCTGTTCACCCTGTGTACAACTTTCCGGGTCCCTGCCTATAGGATGCAGGTATGCTTGTGGACCTGGTAAATGAGCAGCTCTATGGTGATACTCTGAGGCCCATATTCAAAGGTACTCACGTGGATGTACATCCCCTTTATTGGGTGGGACACACCTCATCCTTATAGTGTGGCCCTATCTTAAATAAGGGACACATTCTCCAACTGTAAAAACACAAAGTGACCATACATTCCACATTTAAACATGGCATACCGTATATACAATGAGATCCCCATCTCCTTCTCTATTCCTGGGAACCTCCTCCCTCACTATATATACACCCTAATGACATCACAGGTCACCTTACCTACAAGGGGGGTGGCTAGAATTATACTTAACCTATACCAGGTGACAAGATAAACACCTTCTACAAGGTAGGCGTGGCTAGATTTCAGCCTAGTAACCCAGTAACGTGATGGGAGAGGGGCGTTAATCTGTGTGGGCCCACACAGTTAACTCTCTAAGCCCCCCCCCCTAAGTGAACACAGTAATCCCAAAAGGTGGGTTACAAATGTATATACATTTGCTGTGAGATAATCCTCTAGAATTTCAACGCTTGAGAACACTGTGCCTATGATTCTATCCAGTGCCTAAAAACTCACTCAGATAACCTCTGGAAACCTCACAATTATCGGTACGACGTGTCCTTTTAATTCTCAGATGCTAAATCAGCTCATTGCCTTGTCAGCAAAGCAGAGATATCCCATATCGCTCAGCGCTGAATACGCTGCTAATTGCCTCCCTGAAAACTCCTTGTCCTACATGTTTTGAAAATATTCCCCTCCCCCCCCCCCCGTCATTTCCCGTCATCTTTTCCTAGCCGAAATAAGAGCGTCCACATACTGTACCAGGCTGTTTGCTTCAGGAGCACTTGCTGCTTTGGGGGAACAAAAAAACATTTCCAAGCAAAAACAAACCCGTGAAAATACTAAATAATAAAAATGAAAACTGGATACTGACGGTCTGAATAGAGAGCCGACACGCTGAGCAAAATACCACATGAGAACTGCCCTTGGCCTTTCTGCTTCTTTGAAAGTTGTTTTTGTGTGTTATTTATGAGCTGTACTTTGTTTTGCTCCTGCCGAGATCAGTTGTAATAAATTACGGTATTAATCATTCCCAAAACACTTGCTGAACGCCAAAATATTTTTGCAGCTCGGAATATCTGTAGGTTTGTTGTGCTGATGTTTAGAGTTCGGTCATTGGGGGGGGGGATATGAAGACACATCACATTCTCCTGTTATGGTGCATTGAGTGCCGTGTTGGGACAGTTCTGAATGAAATCAGATTGTAAGCTCTTTGTGGCACTCCTTTCCCTCAGTGTTTAATGTTCCTATATATATTATACACTATATTCATACAGTATTATATCGGTATAATTTGTCTGTAAAGAACGGTGTGCATGGTTGGAGCTATACAAATATAAATATTAAATAATACAATGAGAGAACATAGCAGATCTGTCAGTTCTCACTCAGTGACCCCAATTCAATATGCTGTGAAGCCTGCGCTGAACTCTTCCCCAGCAAAGGGAAATCTGACTTCTCTGCATATTGAACAGGGGCCAGTGAATCTTGTTTATTTGGAATCCCTCGCACGACACTTTAGCTTCATTACTAAGACTTCAGTGGGATTTCAAGCTTTGCAATCAGCACTTTTGAATTAATTTGCCATTTTTAACGTTGATCCCCCAAATCTGATTTATTTGGGACCCTGGTACCTTGCAACTATGGTGCAGGTAAACAGGCACAGTGGAGACAGAATGTTATACTATGAATTGTTTTTCAGAAAGGCTCACTTTCGATCAATTTAAAATGATGGGATCCAGGCAATCGGGCTTATGGTTGATCCTTTACAATTAGACATACACAACCTTAGCAAGCCCAAAACATTTTGCACTACATTTTTATTTTTTGTTACTGTTTCTTAGAGCATTTCTGTTTTTTTAACTGCATTGTAGCTCATACATAGCACATATAGTGGCCTGTGCTTACCGCCCTCTTCCACCGCCCCCCAATCCTATAGTACCTGGCCGGGTAATTTTTCCCCAGTATTTTTTAGTACCCGGTACATCACTATGATATAAGGTTATAGTACATTGGTAATGGAAGTGTCAGGAACTCCAGGTGTGTGATGGATCTCCTAGAGGTCGGAACAGCATTCAGCAAGTGAAGGTGTAGTCGGGGTCACGGGCAGAGGTCGTAGGCAAGCAGCAAGGTAGAGTTCTGGGGTCGAGGGAAGAGGTCGGGGGCAGGCGGCAAGGTAACGTTGTCGGGTCACGGGAAGAGGTCAGAGGCAGGCAGCAAGGTAACATTGTCGGGTCTAGGGCAGAGGTCAGAAGCAGGCAACAGAGATGCAAAGTCGGGGTCACAGACTGGAGTCAGCACCAGGGAATCCACAGGCAGAACAGGAACAAGGCAAAAGAACTTGGCACAGGAACAAGCAAGGACCTTTAATGTAAACTTGACTCAGACAAGATACATGGAACAGGTAATCAGAAACAGGGAACATGCTATAGCAGAAAGAGTCATTAGAACACACAAAGATAAAGGTAAATCAGAAGACAGGAAACTATAATAGAACCAAGAGAAGACAGCAGAGGAAATCCAAAGGAAGACAGGAGCTGCAGCACACCCGGTGGATATGCAAGGAAACTGTGAGAGAGGGAGAGCCAACAAGATATGTCAGGTATGTCTCTGACAGGGAGTTACCATCATATTAGAGTTTCCAATGGGCTACAGTTGCTTACAGGATTAAAGGAAATCAAGAGATGGATCACGGTCATGTTGTACATAGTACACATGCATATATAAATATCATCAGTAGCAGTTGTGTAAACCTTATTTTATTCCTACATTGTACACACTGTGTTACAAATTTACCAAGCAGTCTTCTGCCAAAGGACACCTGCCACTGCTGGAAGACACCCTAGTGCTGGAATGGCCAACGCCACAACTGAGCCTCTGATTGAGCCACTTATGTCACCTATGCTGAAGCAGTGATATCCTGAAAACCTGACCTGTTGGTGGCTCTTGAGGACTGGAGTTGGCCACCCCTCCCTAGAAAAAATTCAACACAATTAGTGCGCTTACTGGCGCATACAATACCGTGTTCGCCTCGCCACTTTTCACGAGCCCGTATTCCAAAGACAAATGGCGTCTGCTCACGCTGGCACATTGCGTGTCTCCGCTACCACATGCCAATAGCAGTACTACCGTCTGTATCTTACAGTGGACTGATGAAAGATGTCATAGCAGAAGACTGCTTAGTAAATATGGCCTTGACGGTTTAGACTGGAAACCTTTAGAATAGTTCATTATTGTCAAAAATCTATGGGTAAAAGTTTACGGGCCATATTTACTATGAAGTGCTAAGCCACAAGTAAACTTGAATGGGGCGTAATGTGTATAACACTGCTACTACGGTCATACGGTGCTCAGCCATATGGTTCCAAAGGACAATATTTACAAAGCGGTTTTATTGCATGAGATACCTTTCTGGTGCCAAAAGACCATTCCCTTGAATGAGCTATAAAAAGTCTGCCAATGCCGGCAAGTGTCTCATGGATTAGCACAATTTAATATATCAGGCCATAAGTGTCTAAAATTTAACTCTGTATACACCACATATTTCAAGAGGTTACATGATCATCCACATACCTTCCTCACTGAACAGTACAGTATTTTGATCTATGTTTTAAATTCTATTTTATTCCTCACTCATTTAGATAACATTTACACGTACAGTATAAATCCACACAGCTTGCTGGCTGCATTCCTGTACATAATGATTTAGGAGCATTATGGTTTAAACTACAGCTAATTCCCTGGAGGGGGGCAACCATTAAATCACCCCCATCACCAGCATTATCAGAGTTCTCTTCGATGCTTTAATATTGCTCCCATATGGGAAATGTACTCATTTTGGGAGAGCCAGACGCTCCTGTTATTGTATGTCTGTAAACAACTGAAACCGTTGTAAATGGGGTGAACAAGGGGCAAAAATAGTAATAATAATCTACTTACACGGCCTTGTGTAAGCACAAAAAATATAAGGTATCTTTGGGACAAGTCCCAGCCCGTCCCCTGACTACCTCTTCTGCCTGCTCCTCCTGGAAACTCTCCACTACCCGTTGTACCGCTGCTCCGAACTCCTGACTCCAGCTATCTGTGATTACCCCAGGTGATTCTTGAATACTGACTACCTGTGGATATCCCCCCTGGGCTCCTTTTAATATTCTTAGATCATTTCTCTCTCCATGTAATAAAGAAAAAGCTGAGAAGCGCACATAAAGGTACATAAAGGGAGAATTTTAACATGCAAGCAGACTGTTATGAAGCTATGCCCGAGGGGTTAAACTGGTTGGAAGGCTCTTATAATTTCCCCCCGTGGATACACTTGATTTATGGCTGTGGACTAACACCATGCATCCATATTACTTGCGAGGAAAGCCTCGAGAGGACAGCCACTCGAAATTCCTAATGGCAACGGCCAAGCCATGCCAAGGCATTCCAGAGACGCTGAAATAAAAAAGATGAATCCTTTTCATGAAGCTTCAACAAATCTTTGGGTCAGCAAACTTGAAAGGTTTCCTGAGTTCAATAAGTCATGAGCATTCACAAGAACTCGTGACTATGTGCTCACCCTCAGCACCATGCCAGTAAGGAAGTGCAGACTTCGAGCAACGGTCTGAGTTCTCACCTTCCAAAGAGCTCCACAAAAACAGGACAGACAATGTGTGTGCGAGATCTCCGTGTTAATAGGGATGTGCTTTTGGATCTGAAAATGAACATGCTGATTGTGCCAACTTGCCGGACTTGCTAGCAATGCATTGCTGTGCAATACTGTATGTTGTGGGTCCCTCCTACACTAAATGGGTTAAAATAATATTCCATGTTTGTAGCTATAAATTTACAGCAATTATAATAAACACTTATGAGCATGTTCACATCTGAGACAGGTCCACAAATCTGGCATACCGCATAATCGCACAGCATACCATGTTTCCACTGCAGCAAAGGATTCTGGGTAATGACATGCAAATGAGCACTCAGTGTGTCAATTTTTGCCTCTTATCCACGTTAAATGGGCCCCTATAAGCTTAACATGTACCCCAATAGAAGCCTGTAGGAGATGTGTGCAGACGTTTTTTTAGCACAGGAGACGTTTCTAAGGGGAAATTAAAAATAGGCTTTTATTAGCCGGCAGGTTAACAAAAACACAGCTTATGTTTCAGCAAAAAGAGGGTTAAAGAAAAACAGACAGAACACGGCTAAATCCCATAAGGAGCACTGACTAGACCAGGGGTGCGCAAACCTTCGGCTCTTCTCCCCCCCAGTGCTCGCGCCCCCCCCCCTTACCTAGGAACCGCCGTAATTTGCCGCTGCATTGCCATGGCGACGCATTGCCCGAAGCCAAGGTAAGTAAGTTACAGAGGCCTCGCGCGCTCCCCGGCATTTCATTCAAATGCTTTGGGGAACAACGCGGGGCCTCTAACTGCCGCTTCCCCTAAAGAAAATCACGCGCCCCCCCAGTTTGCGCACCCCTGGACTAGACCACGCCATACATCCTATCTATGGGTTGGGGGGCTCGGCTCCTTACCAACAACAGTGATATAAACAGTTCACAGGTGGAGGTCACGTACCTCCGGCTGGGGTAGGGTTCTGTAAGTCTGTGTGCAGGGTTTCTCTACACAGCGGTCTAAGGTTTAGTACCTTCCTGGCCAGAGAGACCTTGCAGTCTGTATTCCAGGCTTTTTATAGGCCCAATTAAGCATCTGAGGAGATTAATTAAGGCAGCCTGCACTACAATGAACCTCCTCAATCCTGTATCAGGCCCTGCACATAGGTTTCCCTGCTTCGTCAAAGGGGATTCACTCTGTTACAAAGCACATCAGAATCAATAGAGAAAACACAAAATAAAGAGACAAAAAAATCTAGATAGGACCAACCTTCGTTTTAGAACCAGATACAATAAAGCTGCTCCACAAATCTCAGCTATCCTCAGTGGAACATCTTATTAATGTACATCTATGACACTAGAACATCTTAAAGCGTGGCCCTATTCAATGCAAAATGTTATACTGTACAAGGGCACCCCACAGACATTAAAAAAATGATAGGAAAGTGGCGTAACTTCAGTGTAGGGGGCCCCCAGGCAGTTCACTTACCTGCTGGTCCTTGTGACGTGATGTCATAGCAACCCTTCGTCATGTGACATCACTGTGTCACATGACGACGTAGTGTTGATGGAGCAGGACTGCTTTCTTAGGGGGCAGCCCCAGTCACTTCTACAGCTTGGCGTGCGCTGTGTGTTCAAGCCCCGCATCCCCAGTCAGGCCGGTCCCAGTTCCTACATTATCGCGCACCTTTCCCCAGCGGTGCGCAACAGGTTTTCAATCAGGCAGGGGAATTTGCGTTCAGAGTTTGCGACGTAGACGTAGACGTAGTTGAAGAAGTAGTTTATTCTACGAAACATGTTGGATGATTTTTATCTAGTGCCTTAATATTGCCATTGCCTCCTTTGGCTTCACCCTGCTAGTATTACTCCCGGTGGTAATTTTGGGCATATGAGAGACTTTGAGAGACTTTGAGAGACTTTGACTGCCTCCCTGCCGGTTCCCTCGCTGCTGCGGAGACTGTGACATCATCACGCAGTATCCCGTGACGGAGCGACAACGTGGCACGCCGAGTGTACCCTTGCAGAGCTGAGGTCTCACCCCCGTACAGTGGATCTGCTCGCTGAGCCACACGAGCTGCACCAGACGGCTTGGTAGCGCGAGCGGTCTCACCAAGCACCAATACCTGCAACGGAGCGTGGTTGCTGTAAAGGGAAATCCCCTTGGGAGCGATGTACTGCGGGATGAGGGGTTTTGGACATTAATCCTGCTCCTGAACCAACGTAGCGCCCCCGCTGAGAGAAGCAATCTGCAGACTCTTCTGACAACAGTTGCTGAGTGGTAACTTGTGTGAAACACACTAAATGCACCTATTCCACTGTTTTGATGTACGCAGATTTATTACCCTGTAATTACTAATATATAGCATTACTTGCTTCACTATTTGGCGTTTGTAGAGGGAGAAAGGGGGTGGCCCGATATTAAAGGGGTTGCACCCCATTTGGCCACCCCTGACCACACCAGGGAGACAAGGGGTTAACTGGACTGAGGTCCAGAAATGTGATTTAACACTTGTTATGACCTGTAAATGTATTTTCCCCTGTTCCATGGTAATGTCTGTGTTAATCAGTGTCTGCATCACACACACACTAGAATCCATCCGGGAGCACAAGGGTTAATAGTTCTTTAATGATTATAGCTCTTTGTGTAGTATTCCCGCCTTTTCAGGCACCATTTTTCAGGTCCCCATTGGCCGCCATTAGGGCTCAATGCATTTCAATGGCAGAATGTGCTGTTTTAGTCCGATTTCCTGTAAAGACCAGCAGGTGGCGTCCGATAGGGAGAGCGGCGGTTTCCCATTGAAAGTCAATGGGTCCAATGGAGATGCCTCGAGGTAACCTTTTCAAGAAGAAGTTGGCTGCCGTCCAGACCGCAAACCACAAAGCGGATACAATGTCTAAAAAGAGTTACAATCACTTGAGTCAAGGTCAAAGTTAATTGATGTGGGAATAAATAGTTCTAGGGCACCTAGAAATAAAATTCTTTTTGCCCCTAGTTCCTAGGCTTCCCCCCCACTCGACCACAACCGGGTCCTTGAATCCTGGACCCGCGATAAGGGTCGAACCAGATAGAGCGGGTCGCGCCATAGGCTTTGCCGGCGGCGGCAGAAACGGCTCAGAAAAATGACTAAGTGTGAAATGCTGAATTTTAGGAATCCCTATCTCCGGCTCCGGAGGGACCAGAGGATCAAGGTTTGGGGTATCTTTAGTCACTGCTCCGGCATCACTGCAGAACCATCCTTGACCCTCTTGGACCAACCCAACGGAGTATGGACCCCCTTGAAAGTTCGGGGCTTTTACCATTGATTCTAATGGGGGAAAAGCCGCATGGTGAAAAAATGACTAAGTGTAAAATGTTGAAATGTGTAAGTCCATATCTCCGGTTCTGGAATGCCCAGAGGGATGGGATTTGGGTGACATGTAGACAAGGTTCCAGCTTTAATGCATGCCAATTTCCAGCCCCCTCAGACCAACCAGACGGAGTATGGACGACTGTAAAGATTTGTGGATTTTCTCATAGACTTCAATGGCGGCGGTTCCCCATTGAAAGTCTATGGTAGGGAACCCCATTGACTACAACGGCGGAGTTGCTCCATTGAAACCCATGGCGGCGGAGCCCGTTGTTTTCAATGGGGATTTAGTGAAAAGCTGAGATTTCTTTTTCAGTGGCGATTTTTGTATTAAAATGATTAAATGTGCATTTGTGTAACTCCGGCTCCATAGGTCGTAGCAAGTCGCTTTTTGGATCATATGGTGTCCCAGTTCTGGCAATGAGAACTGGGAAGTTTGGACCTGCTAGACCCAACGGAACCGGATATTTTAATACGTTTATGTTTTATGCTTTATATTGTATTTTAAGGTATGGATAAGTTCCAGAGGAAATTCTTTTGGCCATAAGGTAGCAGATGGCCCTAGGAGACGCCCAAATGTCTAGGACTTAAGTATTGTTCAAAGGATCTTGTCACCCTCCCTGTTTACCTAAGGGCGGAGGTGGCTCAAGCCAGAGCAGTCTTTAAGTGTCCCACTTCACACCTTTCAACAAAGGTTTTCCTGCCAGAACTCCAAATGGATAGACTGGCTGGCATTCCTGATGCAAATGTGGGGCTTCAGAAATGAGACCCCCAGAGTTCTAATGCGCATGTGCCAACTAGCAGGGGGGCATGGGTCAGAATGCTTTCCCACGTTAGTGAGTGGCTGGAGGTAATTGAAAACCAATCCCCTGTACTTAAGGTTATGGATAGGGCCACAAAAGGTATATAATCTCTGGTCAAGCCCTTATCCATTGTTCTTCATGTGTTCATTGTCTTCATGCCTGCATGTCATCTGGCCTGTTGTGCTATACCATCTTGATTGCTGAGAAGAAATGCCATGCAATGTCTTGGGCTGATTGCTGCATGAAACTGCCAGGCCAGCTGGGACTGTTTTCATTATTTTCATCTTTTAAGTAAGTGTCTATATTTTGCCTGTTATTTGTACATATCTGTTGTGTTCACCTATCCTAAGGAATAAAATCACTTTATTATATCTTAAGTCTCGTCCCACTTCAAACCCAGGTATATATATATTTATATATAGTTTTGGTGTAAATTACAGCCTGTCACAAGCTACCGTGACAAGCGTTGTGCGCTGTTTCTTTTGTTTCCAGTTCACTTACCTGCTGGTCCTTGTGACGTGATGTCATAGCAACCCGTCGTCATGTGACATCACTGTGTCACATGACGACGTAGTGTTGATGGAGCAGGACTGCTTTCTTAGGGGGCAGCCCCAGTCACTTCTACAGAGCACGCTTGGGGTGCGCTGTGCGTTCAAGCCCCGCACCTCCAGTCAGGCCGGTCCCAGTTCTTACATTATCGCACACCTTTCCCCAGCGGTGCGCGACAGGTTTTCAATCAGGCAGGGGAATTTAAGTTCAGAGTTTGCGACGGAGGCGTGGCCACGCCCCTGCTGGCGGTTCAGCCAATGAGGTCATGGCCACGCCCCTGCAAACCCACCGCCACACCCCCTCCCATCGCAAATGGTCCCTCTCCCCTCAGACCGCAGTGCAGCGCTGTGCACGCGCCGCCTCAAGCCCCCCCGCCGGGCGCGCTTGCCACAGTGCTGACTGGGACCGAAGCCTTAGGCTGCGTCCATAGAAGGACAAGCCGTGCTGAGCCGTGCGGATGCTCCGCGCTGAGCCCCTGCATCCTCAATGAGGATGTCTTTAGAGGGAGCTCACGCGAGCGTCCGCAGGCATGCGGAGGCACTGGATTTTTCAGCCGACAGCCAAGTCGGCTGAAAACATCCAATCAGCGCGAAGAAGCGTCAACGTCACGGCGCCGTGACGTTGACGTCAGTGCGTCGCGGGCGATTGGCCCAGCGACGTCACTGCCCCGCCTCTCACCACCTCCCGATCGCGCCCGCTGGCTCGCCTGCATGTGCATGAAATCGCACAGCTTCAGCAGGCGAGCCTCAGCGTTAGCGCGCCTCAGCACTGCTCCCCCCCTCTATGGCCCCAGCCTTACAGAGGCCCCGCTCTCTCCCGCAGCAATCAGTTTGATTGCTGTGGGGAAGAGCGCAGGTCCTCTGTAACCGCTTGGGGGGGGGGGTTATCTCTAATCCAGAGGGAGGGTCTCGACTCCCTTGTGCGTCTAAACTGGGGCCCCAGGGATGTGCTTGGGCACATTCCACTACACTATTCAGTGGCAGTAGTTACGCCACTGAATAGGAGTTTAAAAACCATTCTTGCCCCAACAGTCCTCAAAAATGCTGGGAAGGTGGAACCAGGTAATTGGCTTACCAGCAAAGTTCCAGGCTGCTTTAAATGTGGTGCCCGCAGGTGCATTACTGGTGACCATCTGGGCATCAAGGATGAGAAAAACTTTGGATCTGCTAGTATACTGTAGATAAAACGTATAAAATAAAAGGATTTTTTCAACTGCAACACCAAGTTTGTAGTGTATCTGATTACATGTCCTTCTAATAAACACTAGGTAGGCCGGCCATGTGGTCTGATTGGCCCACGTCAGACTTCTAAAGATCTTTTCAGAATGTGATTATTTGCACTAAAAACTTTATATACTGTATGCATTAATACACACAGATGGATAGAGAAGCCAAATTTGTATTATGTTTTAATCATCGTAAACAAATTAGACTTCTGTGTACTAATTCCCACTTTCTGATTATTTTCATTCATTTTTCAAAGCCATGTTGGTCCTGCTGATCTTTCGTTACTAGATAGAGGTTCTATTTACTCTGCGCCAATCGGAGGAAAGCGAATGGGAGATCTTAACTCAGATAAGCCTATTATTAGTGCACCTTTGTGAGTGTTTTAATTTGTTTCAGACATAACTAAAAAATGATTGCACAGTCTGCACTATTTGAGGCCCTTCTGTTTGGGCTTCCATATAAGCTTATGTCTTTGATATAAATTGGAAACTATATTTTTGTGTATATGTAATACAAGAAATATTGTAGGAGAGGAGCTCACCAATTTCAGCTGTGCTCTCGGTGTCAGCTGCAAACTATCTGGAAGTTTCTGTAGTGATCGGTCGCAAAGGAAGTAGAGTCTCTGTAATATTCTGTAATATCCAGAATCCCGATTGTTTTAAACACAACTAAGGTCTTCATATATAAAATACTAATTTATTGTGCAATATTAAAAACATCCATAGTGGTTGCTTGACTGGTTTCAGCATCCAACAACGGCATTTTCAAAAGACCTACAACCACCTAAACAAAATTACTTCTATAGAGATTTTGTATGTATATCTTTATTTATACAGATGAAGCGGCCATTATTTTAGCAAATCATGTGGTTTTGTAAGGATCCGCGCTGCGGGCATACCCGCTGCAAGCGCCTCCTTACCTCTCTTACATGCCGCCCAAGCTCCCCGGCGGCGTACCTCGCTCCTTGCGGCTCCCTCTCCCGCTGCCCCCACACTTCCGCGTGCCCGTAGGGGTGACGCGCACGGACCCAGGCTGCCATTTTCTGGAGCCGCCCCCGATGACGCGGCGCACACTCCACGCGCTTCCCTGTCTCTTCCCCGTCAGGTCCGCCCCCCAGGCCCTTTTCTCCCATCAGGCTCTACTCTGGGCCGCTCCTCTGCTCCTCCCCTTGCTGTGACAGGCCCCAGCTACCCAGACACCTTTCCCCTCTCAGGTCCTCCCCCGGGCCGCTCCTCCACTCCTCCCCTTGCTGTGACAGGCCCCAGCTACCCAGAAACCTTTCCCCTATCAGGTCCTCCCCCTGGCCGCTCCTTCCCCTGCTCCAATAGGCCCCAGCTTCCCAAACACTTCCCTCCTATCAGGTCCTTCCTCTGACCACTCCTCCGTTCCTCCCCTTCCTCTGATAGGTCCCAAACCCCTATTTAGTCTCCCTTCACCATTACCTCCTTGCTCTGCATAGCTTCTGTACCTTGGTGCTGTCTGCTGTTGCCTGGCCCCTTTTGTCTTTCGGTCCCTGTCCTTGGATATTCTGCTGACCTCCCTGGATATTGACCTTTGGCTTTGGAATTCGTTTATGCTGCTCTCTGGTACCCTTGGACTTGGCGTTGGACTCTTTACCTTGCAGACTTCTATATCCCTTGGACACGGCTTACGGACAAATCTACTTTGCTGCTCTCTCCACTCCAAGAGTTACGGACACTCTACTACGCCGCTCTCTCCATTCCACGTCCATTGGCTTGCGGACTATACCTACCACCGCTGGAGTTAGCAAGTACGGTACTCTTTTTATTGTTGTTACCCGAACCATCTACGCTACTTCCACACTCCGGCCGAGCCACCGTTTACTGTTAGGTGTGTGGTATTACTCCTTACCACCTCAGTCCCGGGGTCTCGTCTGGCTTGTGGGCAGGCAGAGCGTTACAGGTGTATACCTTGGAATACCCATGTGATGGCGCGCGATTTCTTCCAACCGTACCGCCTTAAGATGCGTGTTGATTCGGGTTTGTATCGGGTTCAGAAAATTGCATTTTAGAGCAGTCTGAAATACCGTCAAGAAACTGAAGTCGGCGATCGCAAGTTGTCTTAAAAATCTAATAGCAATTCAACCTGTCTTTTATTGCCGTACAGTTTTGCAAGTGTGTGTGTGGGTGTAATTGTAATCTGTACATTAACGTTACGAGTTCATACTGTATGGTGTACATGGGAAAGAAGTATTTTGTACGCATTAAATGTTGTATTTGTACAGGATGATAAAGGGAAAATGAGTAATACAAAAATACGTTGCTTCTTCTTCCGAATGTTAAATATTTTTTCCGCTCATGCGTGTACAGTTTGTCTCTGCTAAGAAACCCCAAAAATAAAAATGTATATCTGTTATTCTATATGTATTATTTATTAATAAATACTTTCAACTTTTGCTTTTTTTTCATACTGTTTTTATTTTATGCGCATGTGTGTATGTCTCATTGGAACCTTGTTGAAACGCATATGCGTGTCATTACATTTAGGCGCATGCATATATGTCTCATTGGAACCTTGTTGAAACGCATATGCGTGTCATCACATTTAGGCGCATGCGTGTATGTCTTTGAACTACAGGTACAGGTATAATCCTGCACACTCGGATCAGTGTGATACTGTAAATCCTTCTTGGGGCTTTGGCGAGAATGACTTCTCATTCAATGTGAATTTCAAATCTGAAAAAAAAATACCCCTTTTGTTTCTCGACATGGGCTTGCATGACACACACACACAAATCCTAAAGTATTTCAAATGCTTATGGACACCTCCGCCATACCTATTTATTTAATTGGAGCCCTTGTGTAGTCTTCTTGAGGCCATTTTCACACACACATGCGCACGTGTGAAAAGCCCTTCTTCGGGCTTTGGCGAGAATTACTTTTCATTCAATGTGAATTACAAGTCTGAAAAATAAATAGACCCTTTTTTTGATTTGTTTCTCGACATGGGCTTGTATAACAATTTTTGCTATTCTTAGAATCAAATCACTAGCTTTTTAATTCTACACTACAGTCATGTATACTGTACTTTATGAGGTGATTGCCATACTGTAATTTTTATTTGGGGGGGTGTGGTTCAAAACATTCTGATGACCTGTTCAAAAGATTTATTTTAACTAAATACTGCATATACACCTCTCCCCCCCCTAACACACACACACACACACACACACACTGTAATCCTAACAAACCAAAGTGAATTGAACTGCTTATCGACACCTTCCCCCCAGAGCAATTCATTAGACACGCCCGGTCTGGGAAAGCTGCTGTAAATTTGAGTAGAAGTACAACCACCCCTCCCCCCCACACACACACACACTCACAAATCCTAAAGTATTTCAAATGCTTATCGACACCTCCCCCAAAGCTATTCATTTAATTGGAGCCTTTGTGTAGTCTTCTTGAGGCCATTTTCACACACGCATGCGCTCTTGTGATAAGCCCATCTTGGGGCTTTGGCAAGAATGACTTCTCATTAATGTGAATTTCAAGTCTGAAAAAAAAAAATAGACCTTTTTTTGTTTTGTTTCTCGACATGGGACTGCAGTCATGTATACTGTACTTTGAGTTGGGTGGCATACTGTAATTTCTATTTGGGGGTGTGGGGTTCAAAACATTCAATCATATTGCAGGACTACATTTTCAATAATTGTGCAAGAATTGAATTAAATTAAATAACCCTGAGCAAAGCGATTGATTGCAGGAGAACGGACCGATCTGCAGCTTACTGTAGCTAATCACTTGTCTGGGTGCATATTGTATTGATGCACATACTGTAATGTATTGTTTTTTTTAAAGAATATACATTTTTAAACGGCAGCTTGAACTGAAGCTTTAAACTTAATACTGTACTGTACATTGTATTTACCTTCATTATAAACTTTGCCAAACGGGTGGAGAGGAGCCACTGGCACTCCCGTAGTCTGCATTATAGTTGACAGGTGATACCTGGCCTGCTACACCTGTAGTTGACAGCTGATGAAACTAGAAATCTTTTTGGTACATGCAAGCTTGCTGGTACCTGTACGTGAAATCAGACTCAGGCTGTAAATTTTGCAGGTATGTCGGCGGGGAAAGGTTGCAAGGATTGCCGTTCACCAGGTTCTCACTGACGGTCGGACCGTTATTGTAAGCCGGTGCTGGCGCTGTTGCCGGCGCTGTTACACACTGGATTGGGATTGACGAATCTTATATGGATTAAACCCGACCTTTCTCCTTTTTAAGTTGCCATTATATACCCTCTTGTATCTCCGGCTGGAGGGGCAATGCGAAAAAAAGACCGATCCTACTTAAGGTTTTTCTTATCGAACGCTTCCAACCACGAACATCAGGTGAAAATTTGTAAAAATCGTACAGTAGTTCGAAATGAAATATTCATATATTTCGGCTACAGTCGCCATGTTATCTGCTGCAGCATTAAGTGCAGAAAATATTAAAAATGCATAACTATAGTCAGGTTTTTTCTACATCTACGGTGTACACATGGTGTACAGTCCAGTCAGCAATTATGCAACGCGGGAATGCGGCGTGAATACCGCGTGGAATACAGCAGAGCACACGAAAAAGGATTCGGGATACGTTAAAATAATAATAATAATAATAAAAATAATAATATAATAATAAAAATATAAGTAATACATGTGACATAATATTATAACACATAATGGGCATAAGTGCTTCAGATAAAACAATAGGAAAAGGAGTCCCTGCTCCAAAGAGCTTAAACTCTAAGTGCTAAGTGGGGAGAACTTAAAAAGACAGTAGGAGGGTGTTCTGGTACATGCGTCTGCAAGGGGACAAGGTCAGTGCATATGAGATGTATAGTGTCAGTCAACAGAGATACACAAATGCTTAGTTTAAAAAAGTGATTTAAGAAATATCTTAAAGGTGGAGAGAGAGGGTGCCAGTCGGATATTGAGAGGAAGAACATTCCAGAGGTGTGGGGCATTGAGTGAGAAAGGTGTAAGGCGGGAGAGGGCTTTAGATAAAAAAAAAAAGGGGTAGATTGAAGATATCCTGGAGCAGAACACAAGGGTCGGAACAGTGAATAGCGAGAACGTCGAGCTGAAGTATAAGGAGGGGCAGAAGAGCCTTATTGTTGTGTGTAATAGGGGATTTAATAGGAAGCCAGGAAAGGGATTCCAGCAGGAGACAAACAGATTTAGGAGACAGCAAAGTGATTCTATCAGCAGCGTTTAGGATAGATTGTAGGGGAGATAGGCGAGAGGCAGGAAGGCCGGACAGCAAAAGATTACAATAGTCAAGACGGGGGAGACTCAACATTTCTTACACTGAATACCCTTATAGGAACACACTGAAATCACATTCACTGTTTAACCCCCAAGGTGACATAGCTTTCAGTTCTTATATCCAGTACACCTCTTTTTTAAATATTTTTTTTATATCTGTCACCTCCTCTTTTTGGTAATGGAATATGTTCATTACAAAGAAAAGTTAATGAGGGGTGAGAGCCGTGCTGACACTGGTGGTCATGTGACCCACAGCGTCATTTGACCCGTGTGACGTTACGTCACATGACCCCGCGGCGTCATCTGAGCCATCTTAATCACGGTAAGTTGAGAGTTGTAGAGGCCTCGCGATCCCCCGGCATTTAATTTAAATGCCTTGGGGAAGAGCGCGGGGGCCTCTGCAACTGCCGCGTCGCCCCAAAAAAATCTCCCGCCCCCCCCCCAGTTTGCGCACCCCTGTCCTACACCATAGTAGCAGGTAGTTCCATCTGCAAGACTAATCAGAGACCTGGGTGGACTGCAGGTGATTTCCAGTTAAGTTTAGATCTGTATCCTGGCAGGGGCAAGAGGCTCTTTAATGAGATGTGCCACTACCTGTCTCATAGTGAAAGGGAAGGTGTTGCACTGGGTAAGCTGAAAACCTGTCCTGTTCACAATGCATTGTGTATGCTGAAGAACGTTACCTACTGTTATAATATATACTCAAAAGTTCCTGGCGCCCTGTCCTATAATTATACTCCTCATCAAGATCCAGCACGGATCCTCAGCCCTCAGAAGATTAAGGTAGTCACTTGCGCTCTTTATTCAGGTCCCAAACCGGTTTAAAGAGACAGAGACAGTATAATATTCCCTCCTTTTCACTGCACACTATCCCAGATGCTGGGTAGGGGTGTTACACACGAATAGTGCAACCCACATAAATAAACAACTGCAGGTTGCCAAATTACTATATCGGAGAAACAATTAATAAACTGCCTAATTTTATATATTGTTGCCAGTACCAGGGTGCTTAAAGACAGCCATACTTTTGGCGTGCTGGCACTGAACATATTGCCCACATTTGTAATTAAATTTCCGACATCCTCCCGGCATCTCCCCCTGCAACTCCTGTCAATATGCCTGCGCGGCGTCAAATGGTGCCGCTTTGCCCTGACAACAGGATGCTACGAGGCGTCAAGTTGCCAAGACAATGGGACGCCACATGGCGTCAAGTTGTCATGGCAACGCATCATCATTTGACGCCGCGCAGGCATATTGACAGGTTGTTACAGGGGGAGATGCCGGGAGGACACGAGGATGCAGGGAGACGCCACCGCACGGAGGTTTACAAGGTAACCCCGTAGCACGGAGATACGTGGCACAAAACCCATAGGCTCCCGGTCAATCCCGGAATGTTGGCAGCCCAGGACGTGCCTTTGTAAAAAACGTTTCTGTAATTCCTCATATTGGTATTGTAATTATGTTGGAGAATCACAAATCCTTTTTTATGCTCAAAAATTGACCTTTTAAAAGGTTTCGGACCATATATGGAGGATGAAAAGTATCGTAATGTCAGTATATTACACGCTTGGGGTCTGTGATACACCATAGTACAAATTAGATCATTTTCAACATATAAGAGCATATCTGCAAATGAAATGTGCCTCCTATCATATTGGATAGTAGATTTTAAACATCCAAAACAGTTACTCAGATATTTATGAAATTCCAAAAGCTGATATCAGACTCCACAGCACATCAACAGAATATCATTGATATACTGTAGCACTTATATTTAATATGTTGCTGGAAAGGATTATTATTAAATATGTTAATTAAATAAAAATTGCCATGTTAGTCCAGTTGCGAAAGTGCAGGGTAAGCGAGTATTTTAAACAGTTCTCTCTCTTCCTCAGAACAGCAATACTCATTTACAAGTCTCGACAAATCCACTTGCCCGCGGTGAGTGGCTTTTGGGAGCTGGCAAGGCAGTGGCAGAAGAGGACTGTAGTCTGGAGCGGAGCGGCACTGGAGGAAGGCAGATGGTGCTGGGAGAAGAGGACCATGTCACAGGAGCAGGGCAGCAGAGGCGTTAACATCCATGTGATCAGCAGGAGAAAAGCCGGGTAGGAGCTGCACTGTAGCACCGACAGACACCTGAAGTCTTCAGTAAAGACTTCCGTGTCGGACCGTTGGGGCGCGCTTCTTCACGGCTTTTCTCCTGCTGCTCAACTAAATGTTAATGCTCTGCTGCTGCTGCTGCTGCTGCCGACCGCCGTGCAACGCCTCTGCTGCCCTGCTCCTGTGACATGGTCCTCTTCTCCCACCACCAGCTGCCTTCCTCCGGTGCCGCTCCGCTCGTGTCTAAAGTCTTCCTCTTCTGCCGCCGCCATCCACCAAAGCCAGGTAAGTGAAGGGGGTGCGAGAGGAATTTTTTTTGTTGGGGGGGAGTGGGAGGGAGGGCAGGCGAGTCCCTTTTTTGCCTGGCAAGTGCCATTTTTTTTTTTATAATTTGTCGAGCCTTCTCATTTACAGAGATTCTATGAGCTTTACACAGATATAAATATACAGATAATCTAAGGCAGGAGATGTAGGAAAAGAATGGCTGAGGGGATGGTAAATAAACTGATAGGGCAATAAATATATGAAAGGGATAGTGAGAAATGTTAGAGCATGAAGAGACATCCATCAGCAGTGTGAAGGGGGTGTGGATGCACTGGAGTGCAATATCTTCCTTCTTCATGGTGTGTTATTGTGCGTCTGTGTAGGTTCATTCTGGTTTGAAGTTTTTTGGCTGTTTTTTTGGCTGTTTTCCCAATGTAGCATCCGTGATCATATTTGCTGCATTGAATCATATATACCACATTCCTGGATGTGCAGCAGTATGATCCTCAAACATTGAATGTTCTACAGTATGTTTGTGACTGTGGGATCCTGGCATATAGTTACAGAGTGTGTTGTTGCATGCTCTTGTGCCATTCTCCGTGTCCTTGAGTTCACTATGAAGTTTTCTGTGGATTAACTTCTGTCTGAGGTGTGGCGGTTGCTGGAATGCAAGGATTGGAGGTTTGGGAAAGATGTCTTTTAATGTGTCATTCTCAGTCAGCATGGGTTGCAGATCTTATCTTATTTTTCACATTCTCCCAAGGGCAGGGTTGTATGTTGCCACTAGTGGAATGTGTGTGGTTGTTTCTTTTTGTATTCAAGCAAGTGTTCTTGTGGGCTTTTAGTGCAGATGTGATTGTTTTGGTAATAGTCTATGGCTTGTATCCCTTCTGTCTGAATAATTCAGTAAGGGTGTGACGTGTCTGTTCCTGTCTGTGACAGAGCATATGCAGTGATATCTTATAGCCTGGCTGTGTATGATGGCTCGTTTTGTAGGAGTGGGATGGAAGCTAGAGTTATGGAGGTAACTACATCCGTCTGTGGGTTTCTTGTATCCAGATGTGTGTAGTTGGCCATTCTTCAGTGTTGCTGTTGTATCCAAAAAGTTCACTAGGTTCGCCGAATAATCTATTTTGAGTTTAACTGATGGATGGAATGAATTCCAGGACTCGTAAAATTGTTTTAGATTTTTTTTTTAATATATGCAATTGTTCAAAATGTCCTACAAATGCATTTGCCACAGATAGGGCCACCACGGAGCCCATACCCTGTAACTATTCCTTTAGTCTGTGAATAGAGCTGAACCTCAAAGAAGAATTCATTATTATTAAGGGGGATTCCCTATCTGGAGCTCAAAATAATTTCCACAAATCTGTATTACCACCAAGTGTGGGATATTGGTATATAGTGATCCCATATCTATTGCACATACAATAGATTACAACAGAAAGGAACAGATATTACAACATATACAGTGATTCCCTGGCGCACTACCAGATATTAAACCTGACAGAAGGAGGTAGTCCCATAAATCGATTGATGATAAGAAATGAGATCCACAGTCCACAATGTCCCGTTCTTTTAGATTGGAGACTTGTCTGGAAATACAAATGAAACAACCATTGCGCAGTACCCTATGGTCAGTGTTCCACACCCCCACCGTTGCTATCTACTTACTTAAAAATAGACAGAATTGGGCCTCAAAAGGTTTGTTTACTTCTCCTCACGGTTGGTTCCAACTGATTCCTGCTACTGGTACACGATTTTCACTTCCAGCATCAGCAACACCATAACCGATTGGGAACAGAAAAGGGCACCAATAGTGTGATACTAAAACATTTATTATTAAAAATACAGGCTTAAAGACATGAACTCACATGCTAAAAAGCCCTATGCGTGTCCTACAACGTGCCGTCCGCTTCACATGCAAGGATGCCGAGGGATTGCAGGAGGAGGCTGGAATCGGCGTGGATCCCCGCTTCGTGGCCGCGACTCGGAGCGCCTGGTCCCTCCTCCGATGACGTTCCCCGCCAATCAACCTCTTCTCCCTGCACAGGGTCTGCACGTCGCTGCACGTCTTGCAAGCTCCACCCTACGCGCGTTTCGTGACTCTGACGTCACTTCTTCAGGGGTAATGGAGCTGTGAGGGCACTAGAGGTAATTTATACCTTTGTGCATAGCTGCCGTGGTGTTCCCATTGGATGAATGTCCTAATTGGGAACTCCTACTAATTGTCCACTTGTTCGCTGTTATCAGGCAATTCGTGTGTAGCAGGTTTAACCACTTCATGCCTGGACAGCAATAAGCACTACATAATACACTTCAGCATACTGTGAAATATCTTACAAAAGACAATCATTATGCATTACATTTGCCTATACATCTCATATAAACAAAGACATGAATAAAACTCTAATGATTAAAGGAATAAATAAAAAGTAATAAGCAACCTTGTGGCTTCTTATTTCAATGTGCAAGATAGCTATTATACTAGCTCCCTGCCAGTGACAGCATATAGGACCCAGAGGTGGAAAGAGAATACTTTGATTACAAAGATCAGATAGCCTGGTTAGGTAATATTCAACAACAGCAGTATACAGACCTAACTATCCCTCAAAAATGCTGCGAGGTCAAATTCAATATTAAGTCCTCTCGGGGTCATGGTTTTGAGGGTATATATCCAGTAGCTTTCGCGTCTGGATATTAGATTTATTTTATCTCCCCCCCTCCAATTCTGCTTGGGACATTCAATCCCTTTGCAGATTAACCCTTCCGGATTTTGTCCATGTTTATTTTTAAAGTGACTGGAGACACTATGTGTCTCCAGACCCCTTTTAATATTATAAACATGTTCTGCAAGACGTCGTTTCAATGGTCTACCTGTTCGCCCTACATATTGTAGTCCACATGGGCACTCTAACAGGTAGACCACAAAAGGAGTCCTGCAGGAAATGAACGACTTAATGGGAAATGTAATGCCCGTGACATTGGATTGAAAATGCTTGCATTTATTGCTGTATCTACAGCCAATACATTTATCACACGTAAAGAATCCATCCAATTCCTTGAGCCATGTTGTGTTTTGTGCTTTCATGGAATTAAATGGACAGCTTGGGGATAGCTGGAGCTTTAAATTGTTAGCCCTTTTGAACACTATTTGGGGGTGTTTGGGTAATATTGATTTAAGGATTGTATCCCCCTGTAGTATACCCCAATGTTTCTTAATTATTTGTGTTATTTTGTTTGACATCCCATTATATTTGGTTATGAAGGGGATAAACTCTACACCATCTGACTGTTTTGATCTCTTACTGTCCATACAGATAAGGTCATCTCTGTTAATACTCTTTACATTCTCCAGGGCCTTCACAACCATATTAGGATTATACTCTCTCTGAATAAACTTATCCCTAAGAGCATTGGCCTGCATCTCAAATATCTCCGGTTGAGAGCAATTCCTTTTAGTTCTTAGGAACTGGCCCTTAGGGATATTATTAATCCATCTATGGTTGTGATGGCTAGATGCCAGGAGATACGTGTTGGCATCTACTTTTTTATAGAAAGTCTTAGTCTCAATGGACCCTCTCTCTATGAACAATGTGAGATCCAAGAAGTCTATACTTGTTGAACTGGTGTTGAAAGTAAATTTTAAATTCATATTGTTATTATTCAAGTGTGTCTTGAACTCCTCCAGTCCTTCGGTGTCTCCACCCCAGATACATAGCACGTCATCTATATAGCGTTTCCATAGTACAAGGTTCGCCCCGAATGGGCCGCCGGAATGGATATATTCCTCTTCCCACATGTCCATAAATAAGTTGGCATAACTAGGGGCGAACCTTGTACCCATGGCAGTGCCACATATCTGGAGGAAGAAGTCGTTGTCATAACTGAAATAATTATGCGTTAATATGTAACGTATCCCCTCTACTATGAATTCTCTGAATCCCTGTTCAAGACTGTCATCTTGATTAAGCACCCTTCTGATTGCTCTGATACCTAGGTCATGATTTATGACGGTATACAGAGACGTCACGTCACACGTGACCCAAATGTAATGATCTTCCCATTTCAGGTCCCTAACTAGATTTAATACGTGTGTGGTGTCTCTTAAAAAAGACGGGATTTTTGTAAGATATTTCACAGTATGCTGAAGTGTATTATGTAGTGCTTATTGCTGTCCAGGCATGAAGTGGTTAAACCTGCTACACACGAATTGCCTGATAACAGCGAACAAGTGGACAATTAGTAGGAGTTCCCAATTAGGACATTCATCCAATGGGAACACCACGGCAGCTATGCACAAAGGTATAAATTACCTCTAGTGCCCTCACAGCTCCATTACCCCTGAAGAAGTGACGTCAGAGTCACGAAACGCGCGTAGGGTGGAGCTTGCAAGACGTGCAGCGACGTGCAGACCCTGTGCAGGGAGAACAGGTTGATTGGCGGGGAACGTCATCGGAGGAGGGACCAGGCGCTCCGAGTCGCGGCCACGAAGCGGGGATCCACGCCGATTCCAGCCTCCTCCTGCAATCCCTCGGCATCCTTGCATGTGAAGCGGACGGCACGTTGTAGGACACGCATAGGGCTTTTTAGCATGTGAGTTCATGTCTTTAAGCCTGTATTTTTAATAATAAATGTTTTAGTATCACACTATTGGTGCCCTTTTCTGTTCCCAATCGGTTATGGTGTTGCTGATGCTGGAAGTGAAAATCGTGTACCAGTAGCAGGAATCAGTTGGAACCAACCGTGAGGAGAAGTAAACAAACCTTTTGAGGCCCAATTCTGTCTATTTTTAAGTAAGTAGATAGCAACGGTGGGGGTGTGGAACACTGACCATAGGGTACTGCGCAATGGTTGTTTCATTTGTATTTCCAGACAAGTCTCCAATCTAAAAGAACGGGACATTGTGGACTGTGGATCTCATTTCTTATCATCAATCGATTTATGGGACTACCTCCTTCTGTCAGGTTTAATATCTGGTAGTGCGCCAGGGAATCACTGTATATGTTGTAATATCTGTTCCTTTCTGTTGTAATTTTTGTGCATGTTATACAATCCTTGTGGATAGGTTTGTTTATTCCTGAGGCAGCCATTCCCCAATCTACCAAAATAGGTTGTGAGGAATTAATGTTAGGGTTTTTCCTATAGGGGAATCCCCTTTTTCATGTATAGAGCACCTTGTTATTATAATTAATATATAGGTATAGATTTTTAGGTTAGAGCGCTGATTAATGCTTTTAGTTTAATTTTCTTTCACATACAATAGATATGTTAAATTATGTATCTCTGACCCTTGCAATAGAGATAATACATGTTTTGGATCGTCACTACAAAAACTCTACATACAGTAACATGAGCCGCTATAACCAGCATTGGGGGGGGGAGGGGGGCTTTCTAACAGTAAGTGTTAGTCTTCTAGGATTTGAAAGCATTAGTCAATATAAAGAGACATGCAGAAAGAGGCAACAACTATACTTGTTTTCCATTTTCCAATAATGGTTTAAGTATTGATTATCTACAACAGGGGTGGGGAACGTCCGGCCCGCGGGCCGCATAAGGCCCGCGAAATGATTTGGTCCGGCCCCCGTGCGGCCTTGCCCTTTATATTTAAAAAAAAAATAATAATAATAAAAAAAAAATGGCAGCGATTCAGCATGCGCAGAGCAGAGGTCCCGCAGGGCAAGCAGGGTGTCCGGTCTGATGCCTGTGAGCCCGCTCCCCCCCCTCTTCCAAACTTCCCAACTTGGGACTGAGGGCTGGGAAGCCCCAACCCAGCATCCCCCGCGCAGGGCTGACCTGCGCATTACCAGAGGACAGCCAGTGCAGGGTTTACAGTGAGCAGTGCGGCTCTGCACTCGGCTGTCAGCTCAACCCGAGAAGCCCAAACCACTGCAGGCTCCGCTGGAGGGGAGAGGAAGGGGGAGGAGAGGAGAGGAAGGGGGAGGAGAGGAAGGGAGTGACGGCAAACAAGCTGAGGAACTTCCTTCTGGGACAGCATGCTTTAGGTAGGAAGAGCTGCACTGTATCAATAGTCAGTCTGGCCACACCTCCCTGTTTATGGGAGAGAATCTCAGGCTTAGCTAAATGTATGTATATATGTGTTTGTGTGTGTATATATATATGTGTGTTTGTGTGTGTATATATATATGTGTGTTTGTGTGTGTATATATATATGTGTGTGTGTGTGTGTATATATATATGTGTGTGTGTGTGTGTATATGTGTGTGTGTGTGTGTGCGTGTGCGTGTGCGTGTGCGTGTGCGTGTGCGTGTGTGTGTGTGTGTGGACGGACGTTCACAGAGGTACACAATTAGGAGGCTTTATAATGTGAAATTATAATAGGCTTTATTGTGCCTGTTCCTTTTCATCAGGAAAATTATCCAAACACAGGGGGGGGAACAAAGCTTCCATTCACTTGGGAGTATTTCTAGTGAAACACTATGCAATAATTCACATCTCCCTTAGTCAAGCAGTTCTCGCAGCCCCAAAACATTTAACATGAAATAAGCAGATATAAGCAGTCTCTTAAGAATAAAAGTCTTATCTGTTTCTTGGAGGGAAAATCTCACTTCCTGGTTCAGCTTCAGGTGTAGTAGTTTTCCCTGTGTCTTGAATGTGTGTGTATATATATATGTGTGTGTGTGTGTGTGTACTGCACCGACACTCTTTATTCGAGCAAATACCCAGTATGTACCTGGCAGATACCTGGAATGCGCCGCTCCTCACCTCTGACAAGCCCCGTTGCGTTTGCCTTCCCAGCCATGGTTCATGCCTGGCTGACGGGCGGCTGATCTGTTAAATGATAATGATTAGGATTTAATAGGCTGCAATGCTTCGCGTGTCTACCAGATGGCATAAATTCATGAATTGTAATGCAGTATATATATATACTGTGCAGTATTGCAGCCAGCGGGAATAAAATGCTTCAATCCCTGCCTGGAAAATAACCCAATATACTCGGGCAGAAAACAGTCACAAACCTCAATACACCCGGGTATACCCGAATTCGTGGGACTAGCCGAGCTCGAATAAAGTGTGTCGCCAGTGTATGTATATGTGTGTGTGTGTGTGTGTGTATATATATGTGTGTGTGTGTGTGTGTGTATATATACATATATATGTGTGTGTGTGTGTATATATATATGTGTGTGTGTATATATATGTGTGTGTGTGTGTGTGTGTGTGTGTGTGTGTGTGTGTGTGTGTGTGTATATATATATATATATATATATATATATATATATATATATATATATATATATATATATATACAAATATAACTGTATGCTCATCTGCATGTCTTAGGCAGGTCTGCAACCCCGCCTTTCCCCATTATCACCCAGCATACAGCACTTCCACTGCAGCAAGGGATTCTGGGAAATGACATGCAAATGAGCACACAGTGTCACTTTTTGCCTCAATAACCATTTTTAACATGGTTCCCTATAGGCTTAAGCTTGCTGTATATATGTGTGTGTGTGTGTGTGTGTGTGTGTGTGTGTGTGTGTGTGTGTGTGTGTGTGTGTGTGTGTGTGTATATATATATATGTGTGTGTGTGTGTGTGTGTATATATATGTGTGTGTGTGTGTATATATATATGTGTGTGTATATATGTGTGTGTGTGTGTGTGTGTATATATATGTAGCCCCGAGGTAAAATTTGGCTCCCTGGCCCCTCTCCGCGAGTGCCGTGCGGTAGCGGGTGCCGCCGGAGGCTGCGACGGACCCGCCGGCACTTCGCGAGGGTGGGGGCCATTGCAGGGAGCAGAGCGAGACTGTGGTTGCCGGGGACGCGATCGGGCCGTCGCTAGGGCCGCGATCGCGTTGCCACCGGCTCGGCGGCTGAAGGAGAGGGCGCCGCCATTGCGCGTAGGTTCGCGCATGCGCAGGGACCGGAAAGCGCGCGATAGGATCCCCAGTGCAGGGAGAGATCGCGCGAGAGTAGGGAAGGTAGTAGAGAGGTTGAGGCGGCCATTAGGGGTTCGCGCATGCGCAGGGGAAGTGCGCATGCGGCCCCAGTGTGTAGACAGCCCCCTGGGAACTACAATTCCCAGGAGGCTTAGGGAGACAGGCATCAGGTGCCTGAGTGTGGCCAATAGGGCTGGAGGAAGCTCAGCCCGGGAATATAGATACATTTCCCGGGCTTTGCTGCGTCAGTCAGGCAGAGGAGAAGGAAGGAGTAGGAAGGGTGCAGGGAGCGCGTGGCTCCTGTACCAGGTAAGGGTTC